>NW_014577091.1:250762-255964 GCF_000485595.1 Priapulus caudatus | reverse complement strand
GAGAGCGCGAGAGAGAGAGAGAGAGCGCGAGAGAGAGAGCGAGAGAGAGAGATAGAGGGTGGGGAGAGGGAGAGAGAGAGAGAGAGAGACCATCTCACCTGTAATGTCTAGTGACAGTGCCGTGGGCTGCTTCAGCTTCAATGGTCTTGCCATCAGGGCACACGAGCACACTAGTCATCAGACCCAGCGATCCATAACCTGTGCACCCAAAAAACTCACTCAGAATGCACTGTTACCTTCAAGTGTGGCAGGCAGGCACGCAGACACGCACAGGCGCACGCACGCACCTACACATTTCTACTTAACCAACATTTAAGCGTGCAGCACCTTGGTTTGGGACAGTTACGACATTTATGTAGGAATATTCAACTATAAACGTTCTAATGGGTATTCATTTATAATAGATACTATTAGATAGTCAACAATAGGGTTTACAAGCACTATTAAAGCGTTAATAGTTACTGTATTTATTTTGGCCAGTCAAAAATCTTTTATGTGCTCATGTAAATTCTATTAACATGGCCTATTTAGATTTTGTGGCCGGGTATAAAATCGATGACCGATTTACCCACCTTGAGCTACGATGTCCGACTGTACATCTCCGTCGTAGTTTTTACAGCCCCAGATGAAGCCGCCTTTAGATTTAAGGGCTTGCGCAACCATGTCATCAATTAGCCTGTGCTCATACCAGATCCCCAACTCCTTGAACTTGGCTTCATACTCCCTAGAAAATAACGAATGAAAGATATTACATTATAATACACACATATGCATTCGTGCACATAGCAAATGTAGGGAATGTGCCCTAAGCTTGACATTTTTGACATAATACATGCGAGTGTAAATTACAACTGCACAAAGACAACACATGCAATCACCAATGTGCATGACAGACGGTTACAACGATGTCTCCTCAAATTTACCAGCCATCTGTATTATAATGCCTTTATATATATCTATCTATATATTTTTTTTTATCATATCTGTTACTTATGTGTTATGTATATTATCACCCCATTCTGTACCGGGGGCAGCAGCATACTTCTCATAAATCTCTTGGAAGATGTCCTTGAATCTTCCGTCGTAGCGCTTCAGAATCGTGTTCTTTGTGCTCAGATAGAGCGGCCATTTCTTGGTGATGGCCATTACAAAGCAAGCGTGGGCGAAGCCCTCGATCGACTATCAAGGCAAAACAACACATCGCATCCATGCAATTAAAATAAAATATATACATTGAGAAAAAAAGAGCACTTCACTTGTAACGCTGTGCCGAGATGGCAAATATGCCGAGTTATGTCATCGATTGGACCATGATATTACCATACAGAAAAAATTAGCTTGGTCAAAAGAATGTAGAATACACAGCACTTCATGTGTGGCATTGCACAGAACTCGTGAATGTGCCTATTGGCATCGCTGCATGGAGTAAAATATTACCACAATTATGTTGCTTGGTTAAACATATTTGTGAGAAACGATCACTTCACATGTTTGCTGCACAGACCTGGTGAATAGATATAGTGGTGCCATCGCTTGGAGCATAATATCACTGTACAACAAATTGACCTGCTTGATAGAAAAGGATAGTTGTATTCTGAAGTATTGATTGCACCACTGCAAACTAGCATCTTTGAAGACCGATAAGAGTACACACCTCATCAGTGTTGTACATTGCCATGGTTACGCCACCTCCCTTCTTGAAATCGAACACCTCCACAGTCTGCTTGTCTCCTGTGGAGGGAGTGTACACGAGCTCGACCTTCCCATTTCCTGGGATGACCATATCTGTTGCTTTGTACTAAAAAAACGGATAAGGTGCCAGTCACATAAGAATGTCACTTGGTTCTGACACGTCATATATGCAAGTATTTCAATCTACAGCAAACTCCCCGTTACGCAGGTGAGGTTATGTAAACATGCTTGTGAACACACGTCACTCGGCACACGACGTACGTACACTTTTGTTGTTTACATAAACGGAACGTAAACGTACCGTTCCGCGAATAAGAGATGAATTTTTAATTGTTCTACAAGTTCACAACTCATACATAGCAGTGCAGAATCTTCTGAGGTGTGCCCGAGTGGGCACAACCAAGGACATACAGAGCTCTGAGGTTCAGCGGAGACGCATAATCAGCCAAGGCACGCCGAGTGGTGCCCCCCCCCCAACCTCCGCCGCACCATGCCACGCACCAGGGTAAAGAATACACGGGAGCGATGAGCGATTCGCTCTTCAAATGTCCGAAATCGCTCCTGTGAAGCTCAAAATAGCTCCCATAACATTTTTGACGAGAGCTATTTTTTCCACAGACTTGAAAAAGAGCTCTCGTGAAAAAAAGTAATTCTCCCCCCCCCCACCTCCGTCGCGCCGTGCCACGCGCTCACCTGGTCTCCGTGCGCGTGACGCCCGATGACGATCGGCATCGTCCAGCCGGGAACGAGGCGCGGGATCGTGTCGCAGAGAATCGGCTCGCGGAACACGGTGCCGCCGAGGATGTTCCGGATCGTTCCGTTCGGACTCAGCCACATCTTCTTCAGGGAGAACTCTGCACACAGAGACGCGATCTCGGTCGATCACTGAGAACATTCGGCTCGGGCAATTGATCACTGGCTGGTGATGGGGCCATAATAAAAATATTGTTCGTTTGCCCTCACCCGATCGACCCGCCAAAAAGGGGCCGACTCAAATATTTTTATTGATCTTTCCGATTCTTTTTTTTTTACAAATTGCATCCCTGTACATTATAAATCTGTAGGCAATACATTATATGTACCAAGCAAAACAAACATTCAACATAAAAGGTATCTCCACACAAGCACACCCGAGCATGTAGACACCATGCTGAATTTGTAAAAAGACCCCCGTCAACAAAAATTTTAAGCCTACCTACCTACCCAAACTTTTCAGCATGGGTTGGGTGAGGGCAAACAAAGATTTTTTTAATTGATCACTGAGATCCTTCAGACTTGTCATGTTTCAATCAGTAATTCATTAGTCATTGAGCAGTGATTGATAAGTCAGCATTATCAGTCAGATCAGTCAATGACCACTTATTGATTAGTCAGTACATGTATTTCTTATGATATTGAGCAGAGCCACAGATGGCATTGCACATTAGGTGGCAGGAGCTGTTTTGTTTCTTAATTTTTACAACAGTTAGAAAAGGAAAAACACCTTAATGGATTCATTCATCTAAAACAATCCCCCACCCACCAATTCGCTCAGGTTAGATTTGCAACTTATTGAGGACTGACACATCTATTTTCTGACAAATTCAAAAACGAGTCAAAACAGAAAAATACAAGCTTACAGATTCCCCCGTCTGCCCCCAGTTCTAACATCTGAAGTGACTCCCCAATCTACAACAATTCCTCTACCTACATCAGTCCTCTCTCTTTCTCTATGCCAATTTCCCTACCTATACCAATTCCTCTCTCCGCACCGATTCCCCTACCCACAATCAGGCATGAGAACAGGTTTAGATGTTTTTGGAGGAAATATTTCAATTCATGCTGAAGGCACGATAACAGTGTGCGTAGCACACTGTCCTGCTAGGGGGGTCTGGGGGCATGCACCCAAGAAAATTTTCGAAATTTGGAAGGGCAGATAGGCCATTTCCATGCATTCTGGGGAAAATTGCAAGTCCATTCCGTTCTTAGTAAAAGACCAATTTCATGACTAACAATTCAAAGTCTTGTCATTTTCTATAAAAATTTCAATGTTTTATGAGGCGGTTAACTTAAAGCATGCCTTAATTTACATTACATAGATACACCGCGATATTTATCTGGAGTTCTGTTACTTCTGTGTGAAATTTGGCGTACTTTTCCTAACTTTTTATGAAGTTTAAATTAAAAATGGCATCCATTTTTACCAAAAAAAGTATGCATTACCCCCTAAGCTTTTTATTCGTTTTTTGCATCAATCTCAAGAATGACTGAAATGAAAACCAAAACCCGGAAATCCGCGAATACGTGGAAAATTCTCATGCCTGCACAATGATTGCCATCCATCTACACCACCTACCCCATCTACATAAGATTCACTCAAGCCAGTCTCCAAGCTGCCGACGGAGACAGATGACAGAACACGGAGCACGGATTCGCGCGACTCACCCTCGACGCGTTGCTCATCTGGCGTGATCGTTGCACACTTGATTCCGACATTGTACTTCTGGATTGCTGCGGCGGAGTCGATCGTCACCTGGTCATTGGTGGCGTCACGGTAGGGCAGGCCGAGATCGTAATACTTGCAGTCCAGCTCCAGGTAGGGGAAAATCAGCTGCCGAGCACACGCACACGCACGGCATGTCAGTATCACCAGCACGACATCAACGACAACCTCTCACACGACGACAAATCTCAAGTAAAATATACATACTATCGCCACTCAGTGTAGGACATCTTACACACCAACGAATCATTAAAAAAACATAATAGTACACAATAGATACTGTGGAAATAATTCACACTTTGCAAATACAAAAGAATTACATCACAGATAATCTGTATTAATTTCTAAAACTGACACAAAAACTTTTTTCAACACCTTAAGGGAATGAAACATGCCTCCCCATGCATACCTACCTTATCCTTGATTTTCTCCCAAATGATTCTGGTCATCTCATCTCCATCAAGTTCCACTACTGGGTTCTGCACCTTGATGCGCTTCCCAGAAACTGCAATAATAAGAAGGGTATTAAAATACTGTTTATGAGAAATCAATGACAGACAAGATCGAAGATAACACAATGAGTGATATGAAATTAATATGAGTGGATGCTTACACTAAAATTAAAACAAGTCGGTTAAACACATTTTAATGTACTAAACATAGAAAAGGATGAAGCAAAGTTCTCGAAGCTTTGAAATTATAGCATGGGGGTGCTACTCATTGCTAGAGGGGTCCGGGAGCGTGCCCCACCTGAAAAAATTTTAATTGCAGAAGCTCTGAGATGCAATCTGGGAAGCTCTTTGTGTAAATTTGAAGCACTGCATGTGGGGTGAAAATGTTTGTTTTGCATGGGCAAAGCCATCAGAAAATTCAAAATAATTAATGGAATAAAAATACCAAAATGTAGGGGTGAACTTGCTGGTTTGCTAGTTCCAAATCGAGTTCACCTCTCATAAATAAATAAAAACATTTTTGTCACCATTGACAATGGCAGGAGTGGTCGGTAAGTGTACCAGTCTACTCTACCT
>NW_014577091.1:217597-247852 GCF_000485595.1 Priapulus caudatus | reverse complement strand
ACATTACGCGGCGAGCGTGGTGCCGAATATACGCGGCTTACTTGGCGCGGAATATGATTCCGCGCCATGTAAGCCGCGTATTTCAGTACGGTACTGAATAAGCCACGTATATTTTAGCGCGTGAACGCTCAAGTACGGAACTGAAATCCTCGTGTGAACGCAGCTTATATATATGTACTGTACAGTGTACACTCAGATAGATTAAATTATGAAAGTATAATATATTACTAATGTCATAAAATTTAAACCTTGTAAACATGAATAAGGACATTATAATTAGCATAAATACATCAATTCAACTACACCGTGGTTTTATTGTTCCAGGTTTATTGTAGACTAGCTTTAATATAGTCTTCATTGTATTTTAAAAACATAACTAGGTGGGATATTGCTTGGTGCTTATATGAGAAAAGCATCTAGTGGACAAGGTCAATTGTGTTCAATTTGAAGGACTTTCTAAGACCAAGCCCAATAATACTCAATTTCCTGGGACTTTACAGGACCAGATTTTTCCAGGAGTTACCAAACATGGAAAATAAGACTAAAAAAATTTCAAGATTGTTTAGGGTTTTGATGATCCACACAAACCTTGTCATTGTGTACCAGACATGTGCTTTACCTGATTTACCTGATTCCACCCCTCACCTGTAGGTTTGGAGTGGATCGAAGGGTAGGAATTAAGACTACTGTATTGTATAAACCCCCATCCTTACATATTCATCCACATGGCGTTTGAACGAGTTAATTGATTTAGCTTGTGCTGCTTCTTCTGACAGGTTATTCTAATGATTTATTACTCTAAAACTGAAAAAATGTTTCCTTAACTCTAGTCGTGCACGCGAAGTGAACAATTTGAGGCTATGGCCACAAGTACTGTTGTATTCCACTCTTGTAAAGAATTTTGTAGGGTCAATTACTTCGTAGCCATTCATTAGTTTGAAAGCTTCAATGAGGTCTCCTCTTAGTCTTCTCTGTTCCAGTGTTATAAGTCCTAGTTTCTCTAGTCTGTTCATAGGAAAAATGACTAATTTCTGGAATCGTACGCGACATCCTTCTTTGCACCTTTTCCAGTAACACAATATCTTTCTGCAAATAGGGATTCCGATCTTACAGCTTCAAGTGGTACATGCAATTTCCATAAAATGCATTGATTGTGGTATTTTTTGAGAGTTCCTACTTGGGCACTGCATGGTAGACCTTTGGTTGAGAGGCTAGACGTGGCAGCATATATATGCCACTTAAATCTGGGACATCTGATACAGTGACAATATATGTAGCTCCCAGTGGTAAGAAGTCTTATGTACAACACACACATTGACAATTGCACTAGTAAAGATTCTTGTCTCTAAGCAGTGCTCGAAATAAGCGTTGTCCGGTTGTCCGAGACAACCAGAATTTGCGCCGGACAACCTAACCAGTCTGAGACATTGTCCGGTGGACAACCAAAAAACCCTATCTCTAACCCTTACACTAACTCTAAACCGACTCGGCTATCTTATATACGCGTGGTACCCAATTAATCTATGGTGTATAACCTTTTGCTTTCAATATTTTGCATCTGAACTGACAATCAATCCCATGCAACCAACTGGTATAGGCTAGCTAGCACAATAATGTTCAGTTTCATACTTCAAATCCGAGTGTTTTCTAGCTCATCAAGAAATCTTAATCGTGAATAATATAAAAATATGGGACCAGCTGCTATTTCCAACACTGGTATAATATCATATGTCAGGTTTTCTGATTTATGAAAGGTGAACTCGATTTGGAACCAGCAAACCAGCAAGTTTCCAAAATTTTCTGGGGGAGGACCCCCATACCCCCCGCCTGTTTTCACCCCGCCTCCTTGGAATCCTAGACCCGCCACTGAACAATTACATATTTTGGGAGCAGAGAAAAATGAACAAAAATGTCGCCTTTTCGCATGGCGCCCAAAACAAAGATTGCAGAGCTGAGAGGTAGGGGAGCCGTAGGGTGTGGAGAGGGAGGCGGAGGAGCCAGTGAAATATTAAGTCATCCACTATTTTGCGCAGTTCGCTGTTTTTGGCCCTCGTTGTTAAAAAATCCTGGCTACGCCACTGTTTTTGGGTGTTTTCTGATTATATTATTATGTGATTGAAAATAGGAGATTTGGGGATTTTTTTTGGGACAACCAGAAATTGTTGCGGACAACCCGATTTGATGCCGGGGTTGTCCGCAGGACAACCACATTTTTTTTCTTATTTCGAGCACTGCTAAGTATCTTGGCCATATTCACCAAAACATGCACGATTCGAGCTTTGATTACTCGTTTTGATTCCCGCTGCCATTTCTTGTGAATCTCGGACTATCTCGCGATAGCGCGAGATATCGGTCAATTTAAAAATAGAAACGGAGTAAACTACCCAGAATAAGATTATTTAAGTTTTCTGCCATGCCACTGCCCATGATTATAGGGAATGCGATGCACGATGTAAGCCTTTTTAAAACTTAAGAAACGATGGCTGAAACGTTATTCATGCATGGGTGTAACAGTACAGCATGAAAATGCTCGCATTAGGCCTATTGCTCCTACTGTGATATATACTGTATTCAAATTTAAAGCACTGCAACTTCTGAATGAAATGCAGCATCTAGGTGGAATATAGAGGTGGCCTAGTTTATTAGGTAGCTTTTGCGCATGACGTAACACACCAGCCGGACTGCCTAGTAGTAAGTACTGCCTAGTACAGCCGGATGAACTAGTCCCCCAGGGTACTGCCGGAGCGTAACCTGGGTACGTTCGGACGGTCCGGTATACCGGAACGTACCCTGGTAACTATCTGATATGGTTAGGGTTAGGGTTAGGGTTAGGGTTAGGGAGTAGGCGTAGGCGACTCGTTGGTGGAGTAGGCGAGGTACGGTCCGGCATATTAGATAGTACCAGGGTACGTTCCGGCAGTACCCTGGGGGGCATAGACCCTCTCAACAGTATTAGACACAATCACTAATTCAAACGATCAAATTTAACGATGGCTGAATGAGCCAAATCAAATGAACTATCCGAGTATCGACCCCATCGTTATAATCATAATGCTCTGACATGTGGACAGTGGAGAACAAAGAAGCCTATACTAAGCCTATAATTGATAAAGATATGAATAAATTAAGATAAAAAATATTAAATATATTATAACTATATAAAATAAATGATGATGATACACTAGGCCTTCACAGTAATCAGTATGTGACCTAGGCACTTTCCCTATGCTCAGTGAAGGTGAATGCAAAAAAGCATGACCACTGAGACTGACCAGCAATCATGCATGGACGAAAAGTTAAAATTCAAACTGCAATCTTACAATTCCTGCTTTGGATAGCGCTGGCTGTCAGTGGCAGAACTGTCTTCTGTGCGAGTGGACCACTGGCCATAAGCAGTTTCGCGTACTTGATAGTGGAGAAAGCCATTTTCACTAGAAACGTTCTCGTTAAAACCACGCTGCAGCAACTACCAGAATGTGGCGAAGGTGAAACCTGACGTCACTACGTCTAACGAATGAGTGTGTGCGATGCATGCTAAAAGAGCACGTGTGCTACAGAGCCGACAGCTTTTATTCGCTAGTCAGGTCATAGTCAGGTCGAGCTGTGAGGTGCCCTTCGTTCACCGGCTGCCGGTTGTATTTCCTTCTTCCTCTTATCTCAGGTGATATTTCAGATCTACGAAGCAGTTATATTAAAATCGTAAGTATTGGATAATTGGTAGTATTTGTACGTTAACTCGCTATTAGTAAGGTGCACTGACAAGTAGTTTATAAGTCTTTGTCTGGCCATAAAATCCCATATCGCGGAGTAATTTCCAAGATGTCAGCGTCCAAGTTCCATTCTAAAGTCAAACGATTACGTTTACACAGTAGTGAGTAGGCCTAGGAAGTATTTTACAGTTCATGCCATTAACCGCTAAACAATGTAGTTATTTTACGGCTTCTACCGTATTATACAATTTAGCGTCTGTTAAAGAATAACAAGGTTACGCCAAGCTTAAAACGTTTTTAAGTCGTCTCAGTATTCGCAGTAAGGTTATAGTTTATACTTTTTTCTGTTTCGTTACCGTTAGTATTTTACGATTTTAATACTAACTAGCGGATACCCGGCGTTGCCCGGGGAAATCAGTGGCGTTACATAGTTGGTGACCGCTTGGTTGAAAGGAAAATACCCAAAAAATCTAACTATCTATCCATGCATGATGCATCCATCCATCCATCCCATTACATGCCATCCCATCCCATTATCCCATATCACATCACATCCCATCCCATCCCATCCCATCCCATCCCATCTCATCCCATCCCATGCCATCCCATGACATCCCATGCCATGCCATGCCATGCCATCCCATCCCATCCCATCCCATGCCATCCCATTGGATAGGGTGACTGTTTGAACTTGTGTATGGGACTGCCGTACCCGTAGCATCGAAACCAACGAGTATTGGTTTGAACTTCTTGTTGAGTCAAGTTTGAACTTCTTGTGTATACACTAGCATGGCGGCTATGATATTTAGCGTGGCGGGTGCATTTTAGGATGGAGGGGCTTGACGATAGCCTGGCAGGCCGCCAGGCTATAAGTGCCCTTGGAGAACCCTGTGAAGGGGTAAAATAACTTGGCCAAAGGGCACGTAAGTTTTATAATATACTAAGCTTAGTTAGGGTCAATGTACATATAACATTTATCTACAGATAACCTTTTATTCATAGACGTACTCATGGTCGTTCATGTGTCAGTACATTCATTCGCCCCAAATGTAAAGATCAATGATGGATAACCAATCTTTTACAGCAGAACAGATCTATGAACATGTTCAAAGAGCAAGTTGCTATTTACAGATCAGCATGCTTGCCTGCTGTTCCTTCTAAGACAAGGCTAAAAATACTACACATCATGCCAACCAATAGCTCGGAGTATGGAAATGCGACCAACTCCTTAGAACATTGCATAGACATCCATATAGCATATATGATTATGATACAATAGCATGCCATTACAACTACAGTGGTACACTTAAAACTTACAACCTCAAACTGTAATGTAAAATGTTCTCTTGGATTCCACCCACACAAATATACATGCATAGTAATTATGCTTCTGCTTACATTCTGTCCAGTTTTTTGCTGGATGACAAGCAATTTTTTTTATCTTTATTGACAGACCCATTGGAAGAAAGTTTACGACAGCTGCTAGGCCATTACACCCTCCAGGACAAAACTGTACTTTATAAAATAACCAATTTGTTGGCAGAATGTCTCAGCTGTTTTATCTCTTATCAAATGCATATATATAGAGTACAAGTATGAATAAGGTAAATTAAGTGCAGAGTGCAAATATTTATAAGACACTAGCTGCGTTCACACGTATACACGGCCTCGCTGGTTCCGTACTTAGTTGGTGCTGAGCTCGGCTGAAATACCGCACTAACACAACCCGGAGCGTTCACACGAGATACACGAGATTCGAGGCTTAGGCCAAGAAAAAAAATAGGTGTGTTTCCAAAAAAATATAATTTATAAATTTTTTTTCTTTAATTTGAAATCTGACAGACAAAATTTGAGATTTTTTACTACAAACACGTTCTGTACTTGCTTACTAACTTATCCCTACCTATACACCACTTTATAGCATGCATCAGAGGGATATTAGGAACCAAAGAATTAAAAAAAAATAAAATAAAAATCCCTACCTACCCTACTTTTGTTTCGTATGCAATAAGAAACACCTATTATTTTTTGGCCTTAAGCTAGCTTAGGTAAATAAAGACTGGTACCCACCGCCGCGTCGAACATTCCACACGCTACAAACTAAACGTCGTGTAGCAAAGGTAACCAAGCTTAGACACGACTAAACAGTTTCGCAATCGAATCGCGTCACACAACGACAGACAACTACTTAGCGAGCGTCGGTGCGAATATAAAACGCGGCTTAACTTGGCGCGGAACTGTGAAATTCCCGCCAAAGTAAGCCGCTATTTCAGTACGGATACTGAATAACCGCGGTAATATTAGCTGTGCAACGCTCAAGTTACGGAACTGAAATCCATCAGTGTGCAACGCAGTCTATAATATGTACTGTAACAGTGTACACTTCAGAGTAGATTAAATTATGAAAGTATAATATATACTAAGTATAAAATATAAACCGTAAACATGAAATAAGGCATTAAATTAGCATAAATAACAATCAAATCAACTACACTGTTTATGTTCCAGGTTTATGTAACTAGCTTAAATAAGCTTCAATTGTAATTTTAAAAACATAACAGGTGGATATTGCTTGTGCTTATATGAAAAGCATCTAGTGGACAAGGTCAATTGTGTTCATTTGAAAAGGACCTTCAAGACCAAGCCCAAAACACTCCATCCCCGGACTTTACAGACCAGATTTTCCAGAATGTACGCTAAACAATGAAAATAAAGACTAAAACAAAATTCATCTACAGATGTTAGGGTTTTGATGACCACACAAAAAACCTTCATTGTCTATCCAACAGTGCTTTAACCTGATTTAACCTGAGTACCACCCCCACCTGTAAGGTTGGAAGGGATCGAAGGGTAGAATTAAGAACTACGTATTGATATAAGAACCCCCATCCCTCACATATCATCCACATGGCGTTTGAACGAGTTAATGATTTAAAGCTTGCGCTTCTTCTTCTGACAGGTTATTTCTAATGATTTATTACTCTAAAACCTGAAAAAAATTTCTTAACATCTGTCGTGCACGCGAAGTGAACAATTTGAGGACAGGCCACCAAGTACTGTTGTATTCCACTCCTTAAAGAATGTAGGTCATTACTCGTAGCCATATCATTATTTGACAAAGTTCAAATGATGTCCTCCTCTTAGCTTCTCTGTTCCAGTGTAATATAGTCTAGTTCTCTAGCCATTGTTCCATACAGAAAATGACTAATTTCTAGAATACGCTAGCGGACATCCTCTTTGCCAACCATTCCAGTAACCCACAAATACTTCTGCAAAATATCGGATCGATCTTACAGCTTCAAGCTGTAACGTACAGCAATTTCCATAAAACAAGCATTGATCGTGTATTGACGAGTCCACTTGGCCACTCGCAGTAGACCTTTGGTTGAGAGGCTAGACTGGCAGCAATATATATCCACTTAAATCTGGACATCCTGATACACGTGACAATAATAATTATGCCCCAGTGATAAGAAATCTTATGTACAACACAGAGCACATTGACAATTGCACTAATAAAAACGATTCGTCTCTCAAGCAAGTGCTGAAATAAGCGTTGTCCGTTTTTCCGAGACAACCAGAATTTGCCCCGGACCAACCATAACCCAGTCCTGAGACATTGTCCCGTGGACAACCAAAAAACCCTATCCTCTAAACCTTACACTAAACTATAAAAACCACTCGGCTACTATATACGCTGACCCAATAATCTAGGTGTAATAACTATTGCCATTCAAAATTTGCACTGAACTGAACAATCAATCTGCAAACCAACGGTAATCTAAGCGTAGCAACAATAAGTCAGATTTCATTACCTTCAAACATCCGAGTTTCTAGCCATCAAAAAAACTCTAATCGTGAAAAAAAAAAGGGAAACCACTGCTATTTCCCAACACTCGGTAGAAACATAATGTCAGGTCTGATTTATGAAAGAATCGATTGTGGAACGCAGCATACTCCTAGTCAAGTTTCTTTCATAAAAATTTTTCGTTGGGGATGGACCTCCCATAATTGCCCCCCGCCTCTGTTTCCACCTCGCGCCCCCCATCGCCTTCCGACCTAGACCCGCCACTGAACCTAATTACATATTTGGAACTTAGAGTAAAAATGAACAAAACATGTCGCTTTTTCGCCATGGCGCCCCAGAAAGCATAAGGATTGCAGAGATCTTAGAGTAGGGAGCGTAGGTGTGGAGAAGGAGGCGGAGGAGCCAGTGAAAATATTAAGTCATTCTCCACTATTTTGCGCAGTTCCGCCTGTTTGCGGCCCTGCTGTTGTCAAGAAAATTCCTGGCTGACGTCCATGCTGTTGTTTGCGTGTTTTTCTGATTATATATATGTGATTGATAAATAAGGTAGATTTGGATGTTTTGGTGACAGCAACCAGAAATGTTGCGCTATCAACTGGTCCGTTTTGAGGTTTATGCCGGGTTTGTCCGCATGGACAACGCTACATTTTTTTTCTTTGATTTCGGAGCACTGCTAAGTTTATATTTCTATGTTGGCTCATATTCACCAAGAAGACCATGCAGCGATTCGATGCTTGTGATTGTACGCGTTTTATTCCGGCGCCAATTGTTCTCTTGGTGCAATCGTCGGACAATCTCTGCGATATGGCGGATGCATGATGACTCTATCGTTCCAAATTTAAAAAATAGAAACCGAAGTAAAGAGCTACCCAAAAATGTATCCAGATACCATTGATATAGTTAAGTTTTTCTGCCAACTGTGCCCAGCTGCCCATCGCGGATATAGGAATGCGATGCAAAGCGATGTAAGCCTTGTAAAAACTATAAGAAAAAAACGATGCTGAAAATCGTTATTCATGCATGGGTGTAACAGTACCGCATGAAAAGCTCGGCATTAGCCTATTTGCTCCTACTTGTGATAATATACTGGTGTATCAAATTTAAACAGACACTGGCAAGACCTTCTGAACATCGAAATGCACATCCAGGTGAAACTATAGACGGCTGCCTAGTTTATTAGGTACGCGTCTGCTCATGTGTGCGAGGGAAAGCGAGCGAGGGGGGGTGGTTTGGGGGATCGCGGAGCGGGGGCGGGAGCCTGCCTACGTAAGTAGTACTCTCCAGTAACCACGCCGATGAACATAGTCCGCCCAGGGGTACTGCCGGAGCGTATACTGGTAGCGTTCGGGGACTCCGGATATAGACCGGAACGTACTCTGGTAAACTAATGCTGAATATGTAGGATAGTGGTTAGGGTAGGAGTAGCGCTAGCGCGACTCGTTGGTGGAGTAGGCGAGGTAAAACGGTTCCGCATATAGACTAGCTCACAACAGGTACTTCCGGCAGTACCTCTCGGCGGGGCATTAGACGCCTCTCAACAGTATAGACAGCAAATCACTTAATTCAAACGATCAAATTAACGATCGGAATGAATAGCCAAATCAAATGACTATCCGAAAGTATCGACCGCCAGATCGTTATAAAACATAATGCTCTGACATGTGGACAGGGAGAACAAAAACTATAACAAGCCAAATGATAAAGATATGAAATTAAATTAAGATAAAAAATTATTAAATATATAAGACTATAATAAAATAAAATGATCGATGAACATCTTAGCCTTCAACATAATCAGTATGTGACCCTAGCGCACTCTTCCTATGCTCAGTGAAGGTGAATCGCAAAATCAGCATGATCCACCTGAGACGACCAGCAACTCATGCATGGACGAAAAAAGTTAAAAAATTCAAACTGCAATCTAACAGATCCTCTTGAAGCGGCGGCTGCTCCAGTTGCAGCAACGCTTCTTCTGTGACGATGACCACTGCCATAAAGCAGCTTTCGCGTACTTGAAGTGGAGAAAGCCAATCTTTCAACTACGAAACGTTCTCGTAATAACCCACGCCTGCGCACGCACTACGTCAGAAATGTGGCGAAAGTGAAACGCTGACGCTCACCTGACGTCTAACGAATGACTGTGTGCGAATGCATGCAAAGAGCACTAGTGCTACAGAGCCGACAGCTTTAAATCTCGCTAGTCAGTTCATAGTCAAGGTCGCAGCTGATGAGGTGCCGCGTGCTGCTGTTCGACGCGCTGCCCGGGTTGTTTGATTTCGTTCTGTTCCGAGTCGTTAATTCTCTGAGGTCGATCATTCGTAGCATGCTGACGATAGGGCAGGTGTATATGAAGAATGCGTAAGTATGGATATGAGGTAGTACAATTGTACGGTTAACCTCGCATATTAGTAAGCGTGTGCACTGACAATAGTCTTATAAGTCTGGTGTCTGGCCAGAAATCCATATCGCGGAAATTACAAGATTCAGCGCCAAGTTCCATTCCTAAAGTCAAACGAGTACGGGTTACAATATACAGTAGTGAGTAGGCCATAGGAAGATATTTCTAGCAGTTCATCGCCAATTAACCGCGCTAAACAATGTAGTTATTAACGGCTTTTCCTTACTAAAAACCGATATTATACCAATTAGCCGTCGTAAAGAATAAACAAGGTACGCCAAAACTAAAAACGTTTTCTAAGCTCTCAGTATTCTCGCAGTAAAGTAAGTTATACTTTCTGTTTCTCTGTTCGTTACCGTCTTAGCTTATTTTACTGATTTAATACTAACTACGGCAACACCGGCGTTGCGCCCGGGAAATCAGTGGCGTTACACTAGTTTGACCGCTGGTGAAAGGAAAATACCCAAAAAATCTAACTATCTATCTCCATGCTATGAGAATTCCAATAATCCCATCCCAATTACATGGCCATCCATCGCCATATCCCATATCAGCATCCACATCCCAGCCATCGCATCCCATCCCATCCCCATCTCATCCATCCCATGACCATCCCATGACATACCCATGCCATGCCATGCCATCCCATCCCATCCCATCCCATGCCATCCCATCCCATCCCATCCCATGCCATCCCATGCCATCCCCTCCCATCCCAAATAAATAAGAAATCAAAAGATAAAAGACATTAAAAATAAAAATAATTAATAAATTAAAAAATAAATTAAATAAATTTATAAATTAAAAATAAATCTATACTATTAAAGTAAGACATTTTGGCTGAAAACTCCGGAGGGAAAAATAATACATACTAAAGAGGTACCTAGGTAAAGGGAAGAAAGGAAAAAAGGGGAAAATAAGTTCCCCATCTGGGACTCGAACACGGAATCCCATTGTAGGAGACAAATGTCCTAGCGATGAGGACACTGCGACATTACAGTAATACATCATGGATTGACACGTACGTGATGCTGTGTGTATATTCCCTCGTTCTATTTATAGATTGTGTACAGATTTTAAAGGTTTCCCTCGCAAAATTACATTTTCGGAGGTTACATTTTCTTCCAAAGTTGAGAGGCAGGATACGGAATCATTGTCGATACGTGGTGTACATTTCACGCCCAGCCATTCACCCCCTTCGGAGTTTTTAGCGGAAATGTCTTACTTTAATAGTATAGATACTAGTAATAGTACTAATACTAATAAATTAATACGTGCCTCTACCAAAGTTGATGTAAAATCAAGTTTAATATAACACATATATTATACATTAATTCCAAGATAAGCTGATGATCTCTATAACAAAGCTGTCATTGCATATTTGCAAAGACGTGACATAATTTTCTTCCTATACGACTGTGATGCATCGCTACAAATATATCTTTATTTATTTAACTGCTTTATTAGTTGCGTATAAAGCTTCATGTTTTAGATGCTTGGCTGTTGGGTGTAAGTGAAAAGTTAAGGTTATAATATATCCATTATGGTTATCACTTTTTGGTAATACAGTAACAAAATATGTAACAAATACCGGCTGAAGTTATAAATAGATCTAACTTCAATGAAAGCCTATATTTCAGGATATCATGTTATAAGATTTCTATGCTTTAAGTTATTTAAAGGGAGAGTTTACTCTAGATTCTAGGGTTATTTTCAGCTAATTTAGGTTATAATTATGCTAAATGAAAAGTTTCATGGTTCAATCACTATTCAAAATATTTAAAAAAAATGTTTTAAAACCAACGACTACAGTTTGATTACAACGACGGTGGCGCCACTCAAAGCGCACGATCTGATAAGTTGCGCAAAACCACTTTCCAGCCAAAAGCTACAGACCGAGGGTGTTTCTTATTTATTCATTTAACAGCAAAAGGATTGTAATATCTTATAAACGACATATAGTTTCAGTTATAATATGGATAAATTTGCCCTAAAATGAATATCGTTTGGTTAAATAGCATTTAGGTATAAATATAATTGCACTTTTGTGATTAGCCCTCGGTCTGTAACGTGCAAAATAAATTATCAAATACGCAACTTTTTTGAGGTGGCAGCACGGTCACGGGTGTCATGGCGCCGTTCAAATTTTGTAGCGTTGATGTGTAAATAATTATAACAATTAAATTAGGTATCTGGTAACAAATACGTGTGGGTATAAACGATTTGTTATACAGTAAGTACAGTTGTATGCAGTAAAATCCTAGAGGCTACTGTCCCTTTAAAATTTCTCTGTAACATCGTAGGCAACACGTTGTAAATTGAAGCATTTTATTATTGTCAAGTTAATGCGAAATATACTCTGAAGTCTTACCCGAAAAGAAGTACGTTTTTTATGTGATTAAAAATGAGAAATGAAGCCATTGGTTTTTTTGCCTGGATAAAAAGGTGCACGTGTGTATCGTGCATGTTGGTTTTACTGGAAAAGAACAGCAAAGTACACAGTATGAATGGTAATTCGATCCGGAAAGTTGAGCAGGATACTAAAAATAGTTTTATTGTTGTTAGTCTGCATGTGACATGCTGAATTCCCTCAAGTTTAAATTATTCTGACCTACTTGATTTTAAAATAAAGTAAAGTTTATGTTCCATGAATGGAGCCAAATGAACAAATAATCAGGCTTTCATTTTTAAGGGGCGCGATCGCGCTCGCGCTCCACCGCGCACCCGAAATTGTGCCATGGTGCGCGCATCATCGCGCCTCATAAAAGTGGTTGAAATCGCGCACCAAACGTATGTCTATTATGTTGAAATAGCGCTCCATAGAGTTCTCAATGTAGGGGGGTACAAAAAGGTTAGCAACACACAACTATTTGTGGTGTGTAAGTAACTGAACGTATGGCAGAGGTACAGGTTTGGTTACTACCCTCTGGTTTATATATATATATAAATACAACTAAACAACAGCATCCAAATACAGGTACCTATACGGTAGCCACAAGTTACCTGCTCGTTTTCTACTATACGTGACGAGAAGTGGTTTTCTGTCGACGTGAAACAGTCGTAGGGCTGGAGGGGCTACATACGTGGCTACTACGTACAAGTAATTTGGCTAGTTTGTTGATGGATTGTGATGATATTTTGTGCTGAAATATGCAGGTACATGGATTAGAATCTCTAAGGATGGAAATCAGAATAAATAAAACAAGTTTATTTTTACATCCGATCAACTCTTTTATTAATCTGTGTGCTAGTGTTGGGTTGTTGGATGAAAAGAATGTAATCCTGACGAAGCCATTGAATGAATGAAGGTGAAGATGAATGATAATCAGTAGATTGACATGACATCCCAATTTCCGTTTTGGATTTCACTCTAGACTGAGGATTGGTCATGATTCCATCATCACACACCAAGAGGCATGATGGAGAGCCCTCACGGAGCTCTCCATCATCCCTTTTAAAGGTGTGATTTTTAGTGGAGCCCTCCATCATGCCTCTTAAGGGTGTGATTTTTTAGTGGAGCTCTCCATCATGCCTCTTAAGGGTGTGATTTTTTAGTGGAGCTCTCCATCATGCCTCTTAAGGGTGTGATTATGGAGCGTGAAAAGACCCCCTATGGTGTCCTAGGGGAGTCATTAGTAGTCCTCCTGTACTTTTCAAATCTGAAAGCCTGAATAATACTACAAAATTATAATATATATAGCCTGAAAAATTTAATTACAAATAGTAAATTACATAGAGAATTTGCTGGTGGCAGTTCATTAGTCCTGTCAACTTGTAATATCAGTTACAAGTCACTGAAGTCGTCATATTTATGGTTCATCGTGAAATTTTCTCTAGAAAATTTGTAGATTGAACCTTGAAGGAAGGTGCTTTCATAAGTGTTTTCTACGTCTCCCACGCAGGCACCATGCAGTTGCTACGAGCCTACGTGGGGGCTCAGAAGGCGTCCATCTTCTGTGGCAAGGCCGTGAAGCAGCCGATCAACCGGCTGATGTGCACTAAGGCAGAGAAGGCTGAGCCGAAGGCGGCGCGCGGCACGCCGTACAAGCAGATGACGATCGGCATCCCGAAGGAGATCTTCAAGAACGAGAACCGCGTCGCGATCAGCCCGGTCGTCACGGCCGCGCTCGCCAAGAAGGGCTTCACCGTCAACGTGGAGGCGGGCGCCGGTGTCGGCGCCAAGTTCTCCAACCAGGACTACGAGGCAGCGGGCGCGCGCGTCGGCGACAAGAACAAGGTGTACGACTCGGACATCGTGCTGAAGGTGCGCGCGCCGGCCGCCGCCGAGCTGCCGCTGCTGCGCCAGAACGGCACGCTGATCAGCTTCGTCTACCCGGCGCAGAACAAGGAGCTCGTCGACCAGCTCGCCGCCAAGAAGATCACGCTGTTCGGCATGGACTGCGTGCCACGCATCAGCCGCGCGCAGGTGTTCGACGCGCTCAGCTCCATGTCGAACATCTCCGGCTACAAGGGCGTCATCGAGGCCGCCAACCACTTTGGCCGCTTCTTCACAGGTACGGCGACGGCAGCGTGGGGCGGGTAGGCGTGGAGCCGAGGGGCAGGCAGGCAGGCATGTGGGCGAGAGTGTGGTAGCATGCATGAGATATTTTTCTCGGTTAGCAACGCGGGAATTCTCTGCAGGAATCCATATAAGGGTCTTGCACATAAGATAATGTACGTAAGGCTCTGCTACTATTCCTGTACGAACAAGGTGTTAAGCAATTGTTTTTCAGTCACTGTGAATGTTATCTGACGATTCTCTGAAGTTTTATCATTATACTGCAGTTTAGGTATCATGGGAGAAATGTTCTGAAATCGAAATCCTGAATCGCTTTTTCATATTTGCTTGGTCGGTCATTTACTATAACCTGCATGCTGTGGAGATGCAAAAAGTATAATAAAATGAAAAGTGAAGTAATAAATCGGTGAGTAGTGGTATAGTAAGCAACATATATTACATTAGTCTATATATTATAGTATCATAGCAGTGTTTTTCTACGAATGCTTTTTCGTAAATTAAACATTCCTCTGCACAAACCCATATATACATCCTTGCAACAGGTCAGATCACAGCTGCAGGAAAAGTGCCTCCGGCTAAGGTTCTGGTCATTGGCGGTGGCGTTGCTGGCCTCTCGGCAATCGGAACAGCGAAAAGCATGGGTGCCATAGTGCGTGGTTTCGACACCAGAGCGGAAGTGAAGGAACAAGTGCAGTCTTTGGGTGCTGAGTTCTTAGAAGTAGACATTGAGGTAAATGAATCGGCTTGCACAGGTCTACATTATTCAATAAGTTGTCATTTGTAGTGTTTATGTCTAGGTTTAATTTTCCCTGTTAATTCACAGTGGAGCTCTAACAGCTTCCCATGCGTTGTTGCACCTCGTGGGAGTTATTATATCCCTTGATAGCATGCGTGCCTTCATCACGTGTGAATGTTTGCACTTGCAAGGTTATCTAAAACCATGCACGATACAATAGCATTCAGTTATGTTGTGGATCAATACCTGATTCGTGTAATTTGAATTCAGTCATCTAGAAATGAGGAATATTTTTTTCTGAATTAGGGAAACAAATGGATATATATTTGAATTCAGTCAGAGAGATCAATTGCAACCGACCACGCTATATAGTAAATAACATCACAACCACGACAATATGTATTAAATGAGACACATAATTTTGGAAACAAGGAAGCATGTTTAAAAACATTGTCAAAATTACACATTTATACCATAATAACGCATGATCAGGGGCTAATCTAGCTGCTTAAAATATGAGTACCGTTGGCGAGCGCAGAGAGCCGAAAATATTTTTTAGGTATAGGGCTCGTAGATGTATAATAACATTAAAATTTTATTCAGATAATAGATTATAGATCTTATATGAGCATTTTATTATAAAACAGTGCCTACATAACGATAGAAACATGGAGATTTAATTCAGAGCTCTGCTAATTTGGGCGTTTTGTGAATTTTGTTATTTGGGTGTTTTGCTAGGGGGTCGTACTTTGGACGCCGGTATTTGATATGAAAAATGGCTTGGATTAGGCCCTGATGATTCAAGTGTAACGCTAACAGGTTTAAGTAATTGGTTGCCTATCTGCCGATTTATATAACTCGTTTGACGTTCGCCAGGAATCTGGTGAAGGAACCGGAGGCTATGCAAAGGAGATGTCTCCAGAGTTTATCAAAGCTGAGATGGATCTGTTCATGAAACAGTGCAAGGAAGTTGACATCGTCATCACGACGGCACTCATTCCTGGCAAGCCTGCACCAAAACTCATATCTAGGGTCAGTATTTTGCCAAACGTACCTGACACAGTTTTTGAGTCGAAGGTCGCACTTTAGTAGTATTATAAGAGAACTGATTAATTAATAGTTGAATCGACGACGTATTACCCGAATCCGATAACATTTTAGTCAGACGTATTATTTATTATCTTATCCGATGAGTTATTAAATGAACCAATGAGTAATTAACTGATGGTATATTAGCTGGATCTATTAGTATAGTTAGTTGAGAGCTGAGGAACCGATTACACAAGTCAAACCTAATAATTATTGGCTGAGCTTATTAGTCGTTAGTTAAACCAACGAGATATTGGATGAACTGACAAGTTAGCAGCTGGATGTTTGATATCGAACGTAGGAAATGATTGAGGCGATGAGAGACGGGTCCGTGGTGGTTGATCTCGCTTCGGAGGCTGGCGGCAACATTGCGACGACGAAGCCGGGTGAACTATACGTGTACAAGGGAGTGACACACGTCGGCTACACCGATCTACCAAGCAGGCTGCCAACGCAGAGCAGTACGCTGTACGGAAACAACATCTCGAAACTCCTGCTGTCGTTCGGTGAGTCTGTAGACGTGCAATGGCGGACAGCGCAGGCGACTATTGGGAGTTCCGACATCGCTGGTGAAGGAGGTCTCTATGAAGGATGGTGAAGGGGTAAAGGGGTAGCATTGCCACAATTCCTATATTCAGGGATGAGAGTTCCGCGGATTTCACAGTCCCAGGGTCGATTTTGTGAAACGTCTAAATCCGTTGAGAGAAAATTTTAGGGGGGGTTAGAATGTACAAATTTTAATTTTACAGTCCAACAGTACCTTCATTTAATAACATTTTAATATAGTTCGCTTTACAATATAGACACGGCTTAGTAGTCCAGGCATTTTATGATTCGACCTGGTACTAATTGCAAAAGAAGCTTTTTCATTATTAACCAGTTACAATAAACCTCTAAATGAACATACTAAAAGTCTCTAAGGATCTAAGCAGGGGAACACCTCCAATTGGACTCACCGCTACTCGCTCTAGTCCTGCACATGAAAACGAAGCTCTAAACGCGAAGTTGTTGTTTCCTTGATTTTATCGCCAGAATCAAGCCATTTTTGCTCGAAACTAAGAAAACAACTATTATGGATGGTTAAATACTTTAATCTGTATTAATAAATACAAACAAATACAAAAAAATAATATTTTTTAAAATATGACACTTGTTATTCAACTCTGGCAAGTATAGTGAGTGACATTTCAAAACATTATCGCGTTGGCGCGTCATCAAGAAACAGCAGACGCAATCCATTGCTCTGACTCGTCTGGTGTCTTTTGTTATTCAAAGCAGATTGGGGCCAAACACTACTTTCTATGTTCTCTAATGCGCACGCAATATAGTAAAACGTTCGATTGTACTGACTCGTTCTGGTACACATGTCTTTTGTTATCAAAGTAGAATGCGGGCCACAACACTGCTTTCTATTGTTCTCGCTAAAACACCGCCATAAGTCGTCTATTTGTTCCATGGATAGCAGTTCAAATGTCATGCTTTGGAGACCTGACTTATGCGCTCATATGTTAACATTACTCATCCTCGTTGTCATATCAATTGGATCGTCGGATTGGTGCATGCAGACCTTTGCATTGGCCACAGGCTGGGGAGCAGTGCATGCTGTTTTTCGGCAGGTGCATCGCAAACTGTTACAGTCCGACGCACAGTTGCACCTAATCAATTGCAGCAGGAGGCGTGTAGGTGCAAGTCGGCGTAATTGGGACAACTTCGGTATCTCTGACTTTCCATCCCATGTCTATGGACATGTCTGCGTCCTCTCCTTGCCACGCTTCACTTGCAGGTATCGCGTAGGCTGTGAATCCAGGCTGCTGCCGCGCTCAGAAGTAGATTCTGTGGTTGCAGGGATGAACTTAACATTTTTAGCCAGTCGCCTACTGGCCCCTATGAACTTTTTTTTGGGGGCCCAGACCTTGATCAAGGCCCAACTATTCATCATCTTGTACAGTTTATACAGTATATTAACAATTTATATAACAGCTAAATGTGAAAGTAAAAAAGAACAAACATTTTCAAGATTTTTATTTTTTAAACTTAACATCAATAATTTTAAACTAAACCTGAAATTGAATGTTACATTTGTAAAATATTAAGATATGTTCATTATGCACGTTGAAATAAAGACTTAATTAGTGATTACTTATAGTGATCACTCCATCAATTTTTTAAACACTGTTATGTCATCTAGATCAGATGCAGAGGATTCAGAGTCAATCTCTGAATCTGAATCCTGTAGTGAATCAAATCCCTCTACGACCTCCAATGTCCAAGGTCTCCTGAATATTCTCTAGCACCTGAGCGACTGTGTATAGCGAAGATTGTTTTGTGTTGGCATTGATGTTGGTCTTCTGGAGCGCACACAAGATTCATTCAAGGTGGACATTGCTTTAGTGGATTGAAGTCTTGATGTCAGGAGAAAGCATTTAATAGCAGACAGTGTTTAGAGAAGTTTGTCCGCAGTTGCTGCGTATATTTGTTTAACAAGCTTCAGTTGTGAAAATCATCTCTCTGCCTCTGCACTAGAAGGTGACATGGTTAGGATAAGACCATGACAGCCAAATATGTGAGCTAGCCCTTTGTACGAATATTAAACAGAAACCAGTAGGGACTTTCCACTTTGGAAGTCAGTATCGTGTATTCTCTTTTTAGTATGATCCATTCCAGCTCACTTTCTCTAAGTCTACACTGGCAGTCCCCAGCACTGTCTTGAAGTGTTCAAGAATAATTCGAAGTCTCATCACGATTCTTTAAGTGATTCCCAGTCATGTGCCACATCTGATATTGCAATCTTCGTAGCTGATACAACACTCTGAGATAAAACTCAGAAAATATTTTTCAAAGCATCTTCGATTTTCTTTTATCAGATTACATCTGCAGCACCAATTCGTAAGCACTGCAGTTGGTGAGCCTGTATTCCTCAAGGTTCTTTTCCAGTACTTTACGCAGTGTGCCATCACTTTGTCTTGTATTTTCGTATAGTTCCATGTTGAGGCTATAGCTGAATGCTGCTTGCAATCAACATGTCCTTTCCTGAGTTGTAATGACAAACGGTGAAGGGTGCCAGAGCATCATCAATAAACAAGAGAAAACATACGACGTCTTTCGACTTCAGCAGCTTCATGAAAGCGTGTGCTTGGATTTAGAAGTCAGCAGAAACACGTTCTGTGGTCTCTGTCAGCGGCCAAGATGTGCCTATGTACTTGTAAGACGAGATAGGTTGGTTAAGGCACGCATTTATGTCCAATCCATCTTGTTCCACCTATTCTGGTTGGTATGAGAAAAGCACTATCATTGTTTGTTAGAGCCTCATAGCTGCGTCGCAACATTGCTCGCATTAAGACTGCTATTGTGATAAAATAATACAGGCCATGCAACTGTAGATAGCTTGTCATACAGCTTCAAACTCTTTGATGCATCTTTTAAAGAAAGTGTCTAGCCTATGGGCCATGAGAAGGTAACCAAACTTGGCTGATCTTTGCGCAGAAGAGGCCCCTACGCCAGCCTTGCATCCACCATCACACTTTGCTCCATCACAAGCTACTGCTACCATTTTCTGCATAAATGAGCCATTCATGTCAACATTTGTAATTGCAGATCCTGAAGGCCATTACAATATTTACTGCATCTGCTTTGTCGGCGATGTTTACACCTATAAATTTGACATCTACTTGGCTGCAGTCGACGTACGAACATACACATTTCTTGTTCTTTAATGGCAGAATCAGTGCTGCCATCTCCGATAACACATATTAAAACGCGATTTGTTAATAATGTGGTTGATCTTTGAAGTGCACTTGGCAATAGCTTATAAAACTCTTTGGCTCAGGTGTGTGTTGTATGTTCTCCAAGTCGCAAGCTTTCATCTCATTAAGTCACACAAGCCAATTAAAATCTGACAGAGTCGGTTGTTGCGCTACAGAGCATGGCAAGTGCGGACATCTTTTTCAAGTTTCTCAAAAATGTCTGCATTTATGTCTGTATGATCTTGCAGCCTGAGATCTGTTCGAGGTTGTGTTTAGCATTGCAAAAAGGACCGCTTTTCGTGTTTGTTTATCGTTTTCATCTTACTAAACTGTCAAGTTTATAGCTTGACAGCAACTGCAAATAAGTGTTGTCGGTCTGCCATGATCTTTACACGAGTACAGATCATAACCATTCTCCGTGTCTTCAACCATGGCTGCTTTTCTCCCAAGTAATGCAGTAGTGTCTTACTCTTTGTTTGTCTCATACTCCTGCTGGCTCCCTTTCTTCTCCTGTGTTTGTCTCCTTTCTCATTAGGGTTTGATGCCCCAGCATATACTCACATAATTTTAGTATGGTTTTACACACTACAAATTAACCTACGCTAGCAGATTTTATGTTTTAATAAGCAACTTAAGTATTTAATTGATGAAACTTAAATTATAAAATTTTATTTAATTATTAACTCTTATACTACGTCTGTTTATTCAACAAGAATTTACTGTAAATCGCCGGAATTATTGCTAGGAATGTGTACGCGTCTGGTTCTATGCAAAAAGCGCCATTTATTATGTAGATGGGTTTGTTGGTCACTGTAATCGAGTACACGAGGCATTACAGTTAATCGGGAAATCATCTAGCAGTTAGCTATATAGACTGGGTTTTGGTTGACTGTGTTCACTGAGAAGGCTATCGCAATAGACCTGTGACTCATCTAGTGCCTATGCTTCCATGCAGCAGCATATACTGACACCACTCCGATATGCCACGTTATTTGTAGGACTAAAAGTGAATGAATGAACTAGCAGCAGTCAATGGCTCATAGAATTTAATGCTACTCTGTTAAAAGCGGTAATTACTGGCATATTTATCTTCTACAGTTACAGCATTGCTGTCATTTATTGTGCAAGTAAAGTGTGCATATTATTTCAGCAAAAATCCAATGTGTGGAAACAGTTCACTTTTTTGTTTATGAGACTAAAATGGATAGTGTGGCTATAGCTTGATTCGCCACCTGGCGAATAATTAGAGTTTTTAGGGCCCTAGGTTAAACACTAGGAGCCACGGCGACTGGCGCTGCTAATTTTCATCCCTGCGGTTGTATATATGTGACGTCTTCGTGCGAGTTTTTTGGAAGTATCGCTAACTGCCTGAGAGTGTCGAGTCTCTCCCTGCCTCCTCCTCCCTCCTGCTCCCCTCCTCTACCCTCCTCCCTCCCGTCTCACCTCCCTCTCTCTCCTCCCCTCCCCTCTCCATCCTCCCTCCCTCCACCCTCTCCTCCCTACTATGAAGCTAGATCTGCTAGCAGCTTGGATGAGCCTTTGTTGAGTATGGCCATCACGTGTGCGGAAACTCCCTCCTCCTCCCTCCTCCTCCCTCCCCTCCTCTCCTTCCTCTCTCCTCCCTTTTCCGCTCCTCTTCCTCTCTCACCCTCCTCCCTTCCCTCCTCCCTCCTGCCTCCCTCACCTATGAGCTAGAGCTGCTAGCGGCGTGGATGAGCCTTTGTTGAGTATGGCCATCCGTGTTGCGGTAAACTCCCTCCATCTTCCTCCCTCCCTCCTCCTCCTCCTCCTCCCTCCTCCCTCTCATCCTCCCTCTCTCCACCCTCCCTCCTCCCTCCCTCCCTCCTCCCTCACCTATGAAGCTAGAGCTGCTAGCGGCGTGGATGGAGCCTTTGTTGAGTATGGCCATCATGTGCGGTAAAACTCCCTCCATCCTCCTCCTCCCTCTCCCTCCCTCTCTCCACCTCCTCCCTCCTCCCTCTCCTCCTCCTCTTCCCTCTCCTCTCCTCCATCCACACTCCTCCTTCTCCTCACCTATGAGCTAGAATGCTATCGGCGTGGATGAGCCTTTGTGATATGGCCATCACGTGTGCGGCGGTAAACTCCTCCATCTCCTCCCTTCCTCCTCCCTCCTCCTTCCTCCTCCATCCTTCCTCCCTCCCCCCTCCCTCCTCCTCCTCCACCTCCTCATCCTCCCCTCCTCCTCCTCCTCACTCCCTCCCTCCTCCCTCTCCTCCCTCCACACTCCTCCCTCCTCCCTCACCTATGAAGCTAGAGCTGCTAGCGGCGTGGATGGAGCCTTGTTGAGTATGGCCATCATGTGTGCGGTGAACTCCTCCTCTCCCACCCTCCTCCAATTCTCCTCCCCTGCGCTCCTACCTCCTCCACTCCCCTCCCTCTCTCACCTCCTCCCTCCTCCTCACTATGAACAAGCTGCTAGCGGCGTGGATGAGCTTTGTTGAGTATGGCCATCACGGTGCGGTAAACTCCTTCATCCTCCTCCCTCCCTCTTCCCTCCCTCCCTCCCTCCTCCCTTCCTCCTCCATCCTCCCTCTCTCCACCCTCCGCTCCTCCCTCCCTGCTCTCCTCCCTATGAACTAGAGCTGCTAGCGCGTGGATGGACCTTTGTTGAGTATGGCCGCATCACGTGTGCGGTAAACTCCTCCATCCTCCTCCTTCCTCCTCCCCGCCTCCTCTCCCTCCACCTCCCTCCTTCCTCCCTCCTCCTCCTCCCTTCTCCTCCATCCTTCTCCTCTCCTCCTCCCTCCCTCCTCACATCCTCCTCCCTCTCCCTCCCTCCCTCCCACACTCCTCCCTCCCTCCCTCCTCCCTCACCTATGAATCTAGCTGCTAGCGCGTGGATGAGCTGTGTTTAGTATGGCCATCACGTGTGCGGTGAACTCCCTCCTCCTCCCACCCGTTCCCTCCTCCTCCTCCTCCCTCTCTCCTCCCTCCACCCTCCCTCCCTCCTCCGTTCCGTCCGTCCATTCTCTTCAATCCATGCAGCATGAATCGTGCAGCTTGTATGCATGCGACTAGCGACTCCTGCAAGTCCTGTGACACACGCTGCAGGATAAAAATACAGAGCTAGACCCATAATTGTTAGGAGATTAGCGTATATATACCCTTTGATAAATATTAGAAGACGAAAAACAAAAACAGTAACCAGTAATAGTTACTAGTTTACAATTACTTACGATATTTTGCGTGTACTCTCGTGGACAGGTCTTTTTTCCAGTTCATTTTGAATGGACTTATACTCAAAAAAATGAAAAAGACCCACAAAACAATGGCTTTTGATAAACCAGATAATATAATTTAGACAATGACTGACTTTTGTCGTGTTTGGGTAAATTACTCCTATACGTCATTTTTAGTGTTATTTTAATTCAGCCTCGTTTCGACGCGGAATTGAATGGGTGTATAAACCCGTTTTTAATCAACTCCCTAGCAGAGACTTTCAGAGAACTTTTGCAGTGCTCGAAATAAGCGTTGTCGGTTGTCCGAGACAACCAGAATTTGTGCCGGAAACTAACCAGTCGGAGCATTGTCCGGTGGACACCAAGAAAAAATTGACGAAAAAACGCATTTATTTAGTTTTCTCAGTGTTCTCCAAGAGCACTTATAGCTTCGATGGCCCGCCATTAATCTATGGTGTGGGAAAGCGACGCATACCAGCTGCTATTTCCAACACTGTACTTGTCAGGTGTTCTGATTTATGAGGTGAACTCGATTTGGAACCAGCAAACCAGCAAGTTCACCCCTACATTTTGTATTTATTCATTATTATTTGAATTTACGATGGCTTTGCCCATGCAATTTGCAAAACAAACAACTGCAGTGGGATTCATGTTGATGCGAAAGTTAAAAAAAGAGAATTGTCGAGTCAGAATGAAGGCTGTACATGTCTCAAAAGTGCTGCAAATACCATCTCGCATCTACATTTTCAAATTTTTCTGGGGAGGACCCCATACCCCCGCTTTTTTTCACCCCTCCTGAATCCAGACCGCCACTGAACAAATACATATCTTGGAGCAGAGAACAATGAACAAAATGCGCCTTTTCACATGGCACCCAAAAACAAAGATTGGCAGAGAAGGTAGAGGAGCGGTGTGGAGAGGGAGGCGCAGGAGCCATTAAAATTAAGTCATCACTATTTTTGCGCAGTTTGCTGTTTTGGCACCTTGTTAAGAAATCCTGGCTACACCACTGTTTTTGGTGTTTTCTGACCAATATATGTGATTGAAAATGGAGATTTGGGGATTATTTTTTGGGACAACCAGAATTGTTGCGGACAACCGATTTGATGCTGGGTTGTCCGCAGGACAACCACATTTTTTTTTATTTCGAGCACGGACTTTTGATATTTATAGAGGACATGTTCCTCGAGATACGAAACCGTTGAAAAAGCTTCTTTTGGTAATGGTCGAATCATAAAATGCCTGGACTATAGTTCACTGTTTGAGATTGTCAGACGTTGGCCAGTGTGTGCGTTTATTTGACGCTGCAAGTTTGTGTGTATGTGTGCCGCGCGTGCTACGCAGGCCGTATATAGTACGCGATCGATCGATCGTGTACATCAAAAGCCGCCGCGTCACGCGTGGCCTTGAGGCTCGTTTTATGAAGTAGCCGGCCCAGGCTCTGCGACTGTTTCACGTGGTAGGAAACGTAGGTACGAACTATTTCACTTCTCGCCAACGAAGTTCTGTTTATAATACATATATACATAACCATAAAAGGTGCCATACATAACCATAAACCATTAATGTTGTGCGATCGAGCCCTAGCTCCTAGGTTGTTAGGAATATTCTATCGTGCGCGCAAGGGAGGATTTTTGGGCAACCTTTGGCGTAGCAAATAAAGCGTTTTCCTTTCCTGATGTCTGATCACTGTGGGGCTCACAGACTTGCCTTGGCAGCAGGACAAGCCGCTAAAGTTGTTCAATATGATAAAATATCTACTGTAGTGACCAGAAACAAATTTGAAACTGCCTGGACAATGAACATCTTATACTCTATAAAGGTTAGCCTTTGGGATAGTGTGGAAGTGTACATTAAAATGATTTTGTTTGCAGAATGTAAGTAAATTTTTGTATTGATTATTAATTCTGATGTTATGATAATGACAGTGCAAGATATACTTCCTGCAGTGTACTGTAATATGCTCTGTAACAATTCTGTTCTGTATGTGTCTCCTAATGCAATTTTTTGCCTTGTAAGTTGTGAAAATGCAAAAACTTCCTGAACCCCCTAACCAGGCTTCGCCCTGGACCTGACCGCCCCTTCCCCGCTGGACCCCGGCTATTTTCAGCTGAAAACACAAATTGTCATTCCCATCCCTGTATATTAGATGCAGAGAGATTCATGTACCCTTCACTGTTTGCATACCTCACATCTCATAGTGGTGTGTGTGCGTGCATGCTGCGTGCTGCGTGCGTGCGTGTGTGCTGACGTCGCGTTTTTCTCCCATTTAGGTGATGGAAAGGAGAATTATTACCTCGACATGGAGGATGAGGTTGTGCGTGGATCGATGGTTCTTCACAATGGCGAGTTGATGTGGCCGCCGCCGCCGCCGAAGGAGATTGTGCAGCCGGTCGTCGCTGCCAAAGCTGGATCCGCCATTGTGAAGAAGGCTGAGGTGAATCCATTCAAGGACAGACTGAATCAATCGCTGGTGTACAGCACAGGTCAGTAGTCTCACGGTACCGTCGTTGTCGCGAGTTAAACGTTATAGGTTTAAAGAATATAAGGGCTATTTTAGAAGGAGTAGAACGTGCAAAAATGTTTTTGATTTTATGGGGTGATCTGTTATGTATTAGTTGTACTGCACTAGCAATGGTTATGGATTTTTTGAGTGGTGATATATCCTGAAGGACTCGTTTTCCCTTTGCAGGTCTCACTGGAATTGTTGGATTTGGTGCTTTAGCACCAGAAGCGTCTTTCACAACAATGTGTACCACATTCGGCTTGGCTGGCATTGTCGGTAAGTTATGTATTTAAGGGAACTAGATTGCTTTTCAGTTACTACCATTTTGGTTTCAGTTTCTTACAAAATTAGGTTGTTATATAAAATTCAAGTCAGTATGACTAGCACGGAGCATTTTGTTCTAATAAGTCAGTTTGCCGCCTAAATTCTGTGGCATGCTTATTGCTTTTGCTACTTGCCTGCAGGCTACCACACCGTTTGGGGGGTTGTGCCAGCCCTTCACTCGCCCTTGATGTCTGTCACAAATGCCATCTCTGGCATCACCGCTGTTGGTGGTATCCTCATGATGGGAGGCACCTACATGCCCCAGACAACGCCACAGGTAAGCTGAAGCTGAAAAGATCTGGTAATAGGTCACACACACAGATATTGAAAATATTTCACGATCATAAGAATTCACTGTGAAGTGAGAATGTGTTCCTTGGTATCTTTGATTTGATTTGAGGTGATAATCTTTCACGATCAGTTTGTCAATCAGTCATGTATGATGACAGCTGACCCCATATGCTATATTTTCTGCTAGCAGCTCTATTCCTAACAGGAGTGTTCTTCTTTTCTTAGATCCTGGGAGCCATTGCCTGTTTCATCTCTAGCATCAACATCACTGGTGGTTTCCTGATCACAAAGAGAATGTTGGATATGTTTAAGCGACCGAGTGAGTTCATAGTGTACATCCCTGCAAGTTCTTTACAAGTATTTCTGTCATGCGAATCTAAATTTAGGTCAAGCTCGATTTTTTATGCTGTCTGGGTTGATGCGAGTGTGAGGCATGGTTGGGAAGGGGCGGGCCAAATGTTAGAGGTAGATTTCAATCTTACTTCTTTTCAGATTTTTAATTAATTTTTTAATTCCCTCTTAACTTCAGGTATAGGAGGAATATGTGGAATTGTGGCACAAATGTAAATTACTTGACCTATGCTCGTGATATTGGTTATTGGATATTGGATCTCGCTCTCTCTCTCTGTCTCTCTCTCTCTCTCTCTGTCTCTCTTTTTCTCTCTCTTTCCCTCTCCCTCTCCCTCTCCTTTTTCTTCCCCCCTTCTGCATCTTCACTCTGTGACATCTTGCAGCGAACATGTAACGAAGTGTTCTGCTAATCACTGTTTGAAAGAATGCACGTTTTGATGCTTGCAGCGGATCCACCGGAGTATAACTACCTGTACGCGCTCCCAGCAGGACTCTTCCTAGCTGCGTACGGTGCAGCTGCCTATAACGACTACTCGAACGTTCATCAGGTAAATTAATAGTCATCTGTAGCACAGGCTACATGTGGGCAGCAGTTAATGATCTCAAGGTTGACTGTGACTTCTGCAAGTTTCTTGTGATTTAGTTCAAGTTTGCTAAAGTTCTGCAGCTAATGTGTATATTTAAAATGAAAAAGTCGATTGCAAAAAATCAGTAAAATTTTATAACAAAAAAACACAACTGGATCACTCTCAAAACAATTAATAAACATCGATCAGTGCATGCGTGGTCCAAGTGTACACATTTGTGTCCGTCTGCAGATGATGTACCTAGCGTCGTCACTGTGCTGCGTTGGAGCCCTCGGTGGTCTGTCCACGCAGTCGACCTGTCGTACGGGCAATGCTCTCGGGATGATCGGTGTAACGGGTGGCATCGTTGGAACCCTTGCGACCCTCGACATCTCGCCCGAGGTGTACGCACAGATTGCCGGTTGCATGGGAATTGGTAAGCAATCGCCTCGTTGAAGCCTGATATCAGACGCGTGCAGAATCGTGAAAATTCTGATAAGTGAGAAATAATGAAATATCTACAAATAATTCGACATTTGTTTCTGCATAAAACAGTCAAAGTTAATCGTAATGTATAGGCCTAAGTAATATAGTAATGAGATGTTAATATTTATTGTAGTAATTAAAATTGTTATATATGAGATATATAATATGTATAATAGTATGTAATATTAGAGTGTTCATGTGAAGAGAATATGTAGAGCATAATATAAGTAATAAACATATAGGATAATATAGTAAATAATGAAGATAACAGTAGTTTTTGTAACAGTAAATGTAATGCAGTATGAAGTTAAAGTGCGGCAAGACGCCTCTAATCGCAATGTTTGTTTTTCGTTACGCAGGCGGCGGCATCGGTCTGACGATCGCCAAGCGCATCGAGGTGACCGACCTGCCGCAGCTCGTCGCTCTCTTCCACAGCTTCGTCGGCATGGCCGCTGTACTGACGTGCCTCGCCACCTACATGCACGAGTACCCGACATTCGCCACCGACCCATCGGCCAACGTCATCAAGACCGCCCTGTTCCTCGGAACGTACATCGGCGGCGTCACCTTCAGCGGTTCTCTAGTCGCCTACGGCAAACTGCAGGGTATGTACGTAACTGTGTACGTACGTATATGTGAACATGTGTATGTGCGTTACATAAGACTTAATGAGGCTATTACACGTTATGCCTAGTACGTGTAGTATCTCATATAATGGTTTTGTGTTACATGGTATCAGAAGTGCGCGATTAGAAATGTAAAATAATGAAATTTGTTTGAATTTAAAAGCTTATATCTGCTGTAACTTGCCTTCAAAGTTGAACAGATGTCAAAATCGACATTCTAAGCATTTATTTTAATTGTAGCCCTGTAACAACACACCGGAATGTAGACAGGTATTGATATTTTTTATGGTTATGCATCACATTTGTTATGGTGCACTTTTTATGGAATATAACATAATCTGCAACGTATCCTTACAAGTTATCATTTTAAATTCAAGTGCTTTGGTTCCATCTTCCTCCCCCACAGGACTGCTGGACTCTTCTCCCCTGCTCCTCCCTGGCCGCCACATGATCAACCTTGGTTTGGGTGCGGCCAACATTGGTGCGATGATCTGGTACATGGCTGACCCATCCTACAGCCTAGACCTTGGCTGCTTGTTGACCACAGCTGTGCTGTCGTCCGTCATGGGTGTAACTCTGACTGCTGCCATCGGAGGTATTGCCTATAGACTAATGTGCCTGTAAAAGGCACGACGTTAGAGTGCATATTTTATAGATTTGTAATGTTAGACTAAATTCATGTTGGACATGCATCTTTCGATGGCTGAATTTTTTACTGCTAAGATAGTTGCCACTGGATGAAGTTCTGTCGACACATAACAACTAACCTCATAGTTGACGGCGATGGCTGAACATCTAACTAACGTCTTACACCTGAATTTTGTTGGCGCATATTTGCCATGCCCATCCCTCCATATGCTGGGAAGACGGAAGGCGATGAGTAAATATTCTACTAATATCGCGACAGTGGGCATAGTTCTGGTGACAACCACCCCTGTGTTTGTTGCCGACAGGTGCCGACATGCCGGTGGTCATCACAGTGCTGAACAGCTACTCGGGCTGGGCTCTGTGCGCTGAGGGATTCATGATGAACAACAACCTCATGACGATCGTCGGTGCTCTGATTGGCTCCAGTGGAGCCATCCTCTCGTATATCATGTGCAAGGTAATGAAGATTTTACTACTAATACAGCCACAGGTTCCAGGGGTAGAAATTAACTTTTGAACAAGGACTCCAACGGACTCCCTACCCTCAAAAAGAGGGAGTCTGCAGCAAAATGAGGGAGTCCGCAGTCTGAGGTTTGAAATTAAAGATATTAACAATAACGCATACATGTGCTTATTTTTAAGATTCATGCAGTTGCACGTCTGCCAAATTTTCTTTGGACATTAGCTGAAAAAATACACTAATTCCGCGAGGCCGTGCTCCGGAACGAACTAGTTGGTATGGCATAATTTTCAGGGAGTCACACGGACTCCTGCATATGTCAAATCAGGGAGTCCGACAGTAAATCACGGAGTATTGGACTCCAAAACTTAATTTCGCACCCTGAGGTTCTATCGGTACTGCTGTACTGCTCTTGCTGCTGCTGCTGCTGCTGCTGTTGCTGCTATACTGTACTACTACTACTGCTGCTGCTATACTATACTACTACTGCTGCTGCTATACTACTACTGGTGTTGCTGCTGCTGCTGCTATACTACGACTGGTGCTGCTGCTGCTGCTATACTACTACTGCTGCTGCTATACTATTACAGCTGCTGCTGCTGCTATACTACTACTGTTGCTGCTGCTGCTATACTACTACTGCTGCAGCTGCTGCTATACTACTACTGCTGCTGCTATACTATTACAGCTGCTGCTGCTGCTATACTACTACTGTTGCTGCTGCTGCTATACTACTACTGCTGCAGCTGCTGCTATACTACTACTGCTGCTGCTGCTGCTGCTATACTACTACT
>NW_014577091.1:189914-216297 GCF_000485595.1 Priapulus caudatus | reverse complement strand
GTACGTCAGGGTCTGGTAGGGTAGGGTACGTCAGGGTCTGGTAGGGTAGGGTACGTCAGGGTATGGTAGGTTAGGGTACGTCAGCGTCTGGTAGGGTAGGGTACGTCAGGGTCTGGTAGGGTAGGGTACGTCAGGGTATGGTAGGGTAGGGTACGTCAGGGTATGGTAGTTTAGAGCACGTCAGGGTATGGCAGGGTAGGGTACATCAGGGTCTGATTGGGTGAGGTATGTCAGGGCCTGTAGGGTCGGGTGGGTGAAGGTAAAAATGGAATGATAACTGGCTAAAAATAGTTATAACACGTTGGGGCACAACAAATTTACTAAAACATAGTGTATATATACAAATACTGATTAGAGTTGTGGGGGGGGGGGCTGGAATTTCCTAACAAGGCTACAAATATTCTACTAGCTGTTACTGCCACCTAAATTACAAATATGGTGTCTTTTTAGCTACGGCCTGTGCGTAGCCAAGGCACAGTACCCTATTGCTGAGATGATAGACCTGCTGAGGAAAAAGGGAAAGAACGTGCGATTCGGCATCCACCCCGTAGCAGGTAATGGTTTTGTGACACGTAGTCATTATCTGTTCTTGCTACTAGCAAAGCTGTTTGCACTGAGATACTTAAAGATATTAACTGTACCTCAAAACTATGTGCTTGTTGACAATTCAGAGATGTGCGGTGCCTCTAAAATTTTACTTCTGAGTAACACGCACTATGCAGAATCAGTCTGGATAAAGATACGAGTGTGAGTGTGTGCGTGCGTGGGCGTACGTGCATAGCTGTGCCCTGTGTGCGCCCCGTAATGTTGGCCTCGTGATGCGAGTGAAGCGAGACGATGGTGGCGTGTTGCAGGTCGCATGCCCGGACAGCTGAACGTGCTGCTGGCTGAGGCCGGCGTGCCGTACGACCTCGTCCTCGAGATGGACGAGATCAATGAAGACTTCCCCGACACCGACCTGACGCTGGTCATCGGCGCCAACGACACGGTGAACTCGGCCGCCGAGGACGACCCTAACTCCATCATCGCTGGCATGCCCGTCCTGCGGGTGTGGAACTCCGCCAACGTAAGCTCACGCATTTCGGTTTTCCGTAGGGTTGGTCACGGGTGACGTGTGTCCGGTGGCGTGGGCGATTGAACGACTGGCAGCAATCTCAGGAATAAGGTCGACACTATTGTGTGTCTGACTGTATATCGAACCAACGAACGAACGACTTTGGTCTTCTTCGCAAAATAATAAATGCTATTAGTTCTACTCGGCGTGGTGGAGAACCTCGCACTGTAATATTTCCTGATGTACTCTTCTCAGTGTTCTTTAGATCTCAAACTGAGGGAAGAGATATGGAGGGGGCTGCACAATAGCCGAGTGCTATCGAGTTACTAATTCGCAGTAACGCATTTAACAGTCAATGCACATTGGCTTGAGTTACTATAATCAGCTGTTCATTTAATAACATTTCAAGCTCTGCAGAGGAGCGTATTGGTTAATACTTTTGTTTGCACCCTCCCAAACCAGTCGCCCCTACACATTCCTCAACTTGCGCTATATGTCAAAATTGGGTGTATTTTATCATTAGTCTGGCGCCGCAGAGAAATGGTGTGGTTGAAACAACAGATGGAGAATGCTGGAATTGCTTTAAGAAGTGCATGCTATTAAGGCATTGCACTTAATCTATGGGTTAGGTCCCTAACAGCTCCTGGGTACCTTATCTAGACATCTCTGGAAGACAATGCTCCCGTACCAGTAATTTATTATTATCATTGTCGCGTGACCATGCGTTGACGGATAATTCATGATCAGTGATTAATATCTTTACATATCTTACTTGCCCATTCTAACGTTGCTTACTATTTACTTTATTTTAGGTGATTGTGATGAAGAGAAGTTTAGGTGTGGGCTATGCCGCAGTAGATAATCCAATTTTCTACAAGGAGAACACGAACATGCTGCTCGGCGATGCTAAGAAAACTTGTGATGCTCTACTGAGCAAATGCCAGGATCACTACTCAGGGCATTAAGCGTGTTACGAATGTGAAGTCTCACACAGTACACTAGTACTGCTAGGTTATTTTCAGCTTCCCTCCCCCTAGTGAGTGAATCTGATGCAATCCATCCAGTAGACTGGTAGATGCAATTTCCATGGATGTTGAAGATGGTGCATTGCTTCCACATACTGCATGCGTGCGCAATACTTGCTACCACAGCACATGCACTAGGCGGCTGATGGGATTGTGCGATCTTGTTCTACAAGAAACCGTTTCGACCATTGATATTGTTTAGTGATGAAAATCACTTTAAGAAAACCGACTGGTTTTAAAGGTTTTTTTCGTCACCGAACATTACTACAATTTGGCACCACTCCACTTAAGAAATCGGTTCTCGTCACCTGGTTATTGTGCGTGTGTGTGCGTTTATTTTTGGTTGCTTGGCTTGGTAAATGTACGTCCATGTCATGCCCTGGCAGCTTGATTCCCTTCCAGCATGCTCTAACACGCTTCTTGCATGCCCTAACACGCTTCTTGCATGGCTTCTTGTCTTTTTCTAGGTAATTGTGATGAAGAGAAGTTTAGGTGTGGGCTATGCCGCAGTAGATAATCCAATTTTCTACAAGGAGAACACAAACATGCTGCTTGGCGATGCTAAGAAAACTTGCGATGCTCTACTTTCCAAAATCACAACTCATTATGAATAACAAGCACTTTAGCTAATTCCAATTCTAAATCCAACCAATACTAGTTTCGTGCGTAATTTATGTATGCATGAAACTCTGTCTGCTGTAGTCGATATGTGTGATATCAAGGTCTCGAATGCACTATGTGTCATTCAGTCTGTACGTATGTTCTGACGTTGTTGTATTGCTGTCTATAACCATGTAATTACTTGTCAAATTTTTGCAATGATCTATAGCTGAAGTATGGTTTCGTATATCATTGGAGTGCTCTCATACTAGTAGCTAAAACGGCTGTACTAATATCCCCAGATAATGAGCAAAGTAGTAAATAATCTATTCAGTTTTCAAATTATTTACCCTATTTCGCATGCTTTTAAGGTGCTTTTTTCTCAGAAACTGTCTCAAAAATCCTCCTTGTTTCCTATTAGCTGAAGTTCAGTGTAGCGTAAACAAATTATGTTAAGCTAAAATAATGTGGTTAACAGTTTAACACTATTGTGTGTGTACATGTAAATGGTATGTAAAAAGGTAGTCTCCAAATAATGTTGCATAAATTTGGATGAGGTTTGAAAAGTTTTGCTGCTATCCTAAACTAAGGTTTTTTAGCTGCGGTATATTATATGATCAAGAGCATATAAACTATATAGGTAATGTCCTCTTGTTAATATACTCCGTAGCAGAATAGCCTACAGTATAATATATACTAAACAATGTTGATAGGTAAGAAGGTGTATGAAATACAGGAAATTTTAGTTGTAACAACAGAAAAAAAGGATGTGGCCTTATTTATGGTGAGCATGTACGTGGTAAAGGAGAGGGGTATCTTGTTCTTTTTGTCTGGATTATTACCTGCTATATTTGGGGTGCATCTAATGCATCAAAGCATCCTATGAACCACGAAATATGGTAAATAAGATTGTTTCTCATCGAAACTCATGAAAAAGATTTTTAGTGCTAGCAAAATTTGTAATGTATGCATTTATTTATTTTTACTGGGGAATATTTCAGCAGGCCTCTAGCATTAGAGAGCCTGCGAAGTTTCTGCTATGCACGTTTTAAAGCACTCCATCGCAAGCAAGACCCTTCAGCAAGTGTAGATAATAATTTTCCCGACAGAGATTGAGAGACAGTGTAAGATAGGAATGCTCGTGCTGCTATTTGTCCAGCATGCTGAGCTTCCTTCCAGAGCAGGCTAAGTAACGCTGAAACTCGGCAGTCAAGATCTGACAGATCATGAGGTTAAATCCTGCAATGTGTTTTTAATCTGGAATTACAACTTGTTTAGTTATTTGTTATCACACGAAGTGAGAATAAAGTTGTATAGGATGGTACGTATCTATGTTGATTGCTTTTTTACACCTTGATCCTAAAAGAACCTGTGTTTCGTTTACAAACCCTGTGCTAGCAATCTCATTGCAGTGTTTTGCAAAAAAAAGAAAAGGCAATTAATTTGTAGAAAGTGTATTTAATACTAATAATTTTAAAACCAGTGTTAAAAAAGCTTAATGCTTTTTAGCTCATCTGACATAGTCAGATGCAGCTTGTAGAATCGCATGATCGTCGTGGGTAACCTTTACGTGCAATCAGTTGGGCAACAACATCTAAACGGCTCGACGTACGGTCACGATATTCGGGACGGTGGGGGGGGGGGTAATGCCGAAAACCGGAGTTGGAATGTTGAAGCTGGGGGTCGCAAAGCTAAAGGTCAAGAGTGTTAAAAGAAAGGGAACAGTTCCTCGGCTTAAGCTTAAAGGTATCGGCAGAAATGCAGACATTGCGGGCACAACATCTAAACGGCTCGACCTAGAGCTCGTGTTAGTCGTGTATAGCATCATGGTAGGAAAGCCATCACTGCTCCGAAATGGAGGTCACAGCTCAATGGGGCACAGGGCGAATTTTAGACATTTTCTGAGGACATGGTCTGACGGACGCATTGAAAAACTGTTTGTTTCAGGCGGGTGACCTACCATTTTATGGTTATTGAAAGCGACCATGAAATGTACTTTCCGCTGACGATGCGAGCAGTAGTGTCTGAACCGTTTTAAGCCCTCAAGAGGAGGGTTAAAATTGGATTTGTTTACTGTTAGAAAGAATTGACTCTGCCGGGTTTGCTAGTAGAATCTATACATGCCTCGATGTATGAGGCTACAATGTCACAGTGAAATTTCAAAAGCTAAATTTGGTTGAAGAAGGTTTATGCTCCTTAAATCGTATAATTTCTATAGCATTCTGTACTGTCGTTGTGTTACATGTAACTTATTCCACTGCCAGTGCAAGTGGTGGTGATAGTACTGTGTAGATTTTGCCTGCATTAATTAGTTACAGGTGGCAGCTCTCTATTTAAGCCTGTAGGCTTGCGTAGGTAAATGGATGAGTGCTTACCTATTCTGTCTTGCAAATAGTTGTTGCTACTACGTACGATGGGAGCTTTCATCTTTAATCTTAAGACACTTAAACGTACGCACCATCTCGTGGCAACTTTCATAACGATCCCAACGAACATTCCTTCGAGAAGGTTCCTGATACCATCCACCGTTTCGGCGCGTATGTGAACACATTTGGGACTAACAGGGTTTACTAGAATCCCACCACTCCACCACAGATTCACCGCAGCAGACATTAGATGAGCGCTGTCGCTCCGCGGCACTTGTTTAAATAGAACTTTAAATATGTACAACATCGATACTGCCCACTTACATAACAAAATCAGATTATTTTATATTTCACTCATCTTGCTATTAAATAATTTGCTTATACATGTTATCAGGAGTTAATAATGACTAATTTTTTCATTGTTTGTCATTATTAACTCCTGATGTTATATGCAGTTCCATTTTTACCTCCGCCAGGGAGGTAATGTAATCGGTCTCGTGTGTGTGTTCGTGTGTGTGTGTTCGTGTGTGTGTTCGTGTGTGTGTGTTCGTGTGTGTGTTCGTGTGTGTGTGTAGCCACTAGTGTTCGCGCGATCGATTCTGCAGCAGCTTGCCTTAGGGCATCGAGTCAGCAGCAGCTCACCTTAGGGCGTCCAGTCAGCAGCAGCTTGCCTTAGGGCGTCGAGTCAGCCGCAGCTCGCCTTAGGGCGTCCTGTCAGCAGAAGCCAGCAGCGAGCCAGCTGTTATACACATACATGTTACATGCTGGCGGAGGTATGCACTCTCCGTGAGTGCCCTCTGTCTAGTTTTAATATGTGGGGTAAACTAAATGTGTTCAGTTGAATGGCTCAAGTTACATAAATATATACTGAGAGTAATGTCTAACAGGGCCTAAAACTTGTGGCAAAATTTTGGCTGGACCAAAAAAGAGTGTGGCCTTGATTATGTTAAATGTCTTAAAATGCTAGGAACATTTGATCCCAAACAAGAATCATGTAAAAAAATGCACGCACACACTACGCTTCTGTCAATGTCGTCTTGGCAAGCTCGTAGGGTAAAAGGCGGATGACAAATTTCGCCACAACAGGTTGGCAACATACATGCAGTTTAAGAGGATCTAGTCGGTTAATAACAACAAGCACAGAAGCGTGATTAGCTGGAAAGAGTGGTAGCTTTATTTGCATACATAGACATGTAAAAAAGATATCTCTACCTCATTTCCGAACCTATTCTTACTAGACGTCACGTCAGTTAAGTGAGGTCACGTAAATAGAGTACACTATAACGTGTTTTTAGCATATGCTAAATACTGATACAGCTTGGTTTTGCACCTTTTACCTGAACATGTAATTGGCTCTAATAGCTCTATACAAGGACTTGACTTAAAACCTGACGTACTAATTCGATGCATCGATCTATTCCTAGCTCACACCAGCAATTCTCGGAATGCTGTTTTAAATGAAGGTAAATGCTGCTGGTATAATGTGATTCCCTGCAAACATAAACTGGACAGTATTCCGAGTTTAATGTGGTACAGACTCTTAACGCGTGTGGCGATTGAACAACAATAGCAATTAAATGTGGCACACGTTGCATGCTTAACGTTCGTGTTTACGTTTTAACGGGCACATGCAAAATACCTACGCACATACAATGCTATAATATTCTGTTAAATTACTCTCATTTGACACCTATCACATATGTGCATGTAGTGCATTATACGTTACATCACTATAATTTGAAAGCGTATGCCAATGCTTCTGCTAGTACTTCAGGTAAATTATCAATTCCTGAGTCGTTGACTTGACATGGCAAGCAGATGAAGTGCGTCTACGATGTGAGCTCTTCTCCGCTGCGGCCATAGACTAGCTTCCTTAGGGCTTCATAGGATGCGTTTACAATTCCCCATGACACCAGTGACCGCGTGAAGTTCATATTGACACCACGAAACATATTACGCCAACTTCGCCCTCTCTCATTGAAAACAAGGAAGAATGCTTCGCGACAAGTCAAGAACTTTCCTCCTAATCTTGATTGCATTTTCGTTTTGATGACGTTCACTGGATAGAATATCGTGCTGATGCTCGCTCCCAGTATTGCACCACTCAAAAAATGTTCCAAGTAGTAAAGCATTGGATTGCGTATAGTATCTACGACTGGCATCATGTCTTTAAATGGTTGCCTTAGACCGAAAAAAACGACATTGCTAGGACCATTTCTGATTAGAATTGGCATGACACCACGCCAGTATTCACGCATGCTATAACCTTTAAGCTCTCTAAATGCATGCACAGTGCCATGAAACCTTCGATCGTAGCGTCGGTCTTGCAACAAACTTTGCACGCGTTCTAGAGGAGTGAGCATGGCTTCTGTTGAACCAGCAAGCATTGCAGCGATGGGTCGATATACATAAACAGGCATGGACGGATAGCTCTGTTTTAGTATTTTCTTGTACTTGTCGTACATCCCAAACATAATGCTCATTGTGACTGTGCGTTGGCAAAGAATAGGCACCACGCCCCTGTACAGGTTGAACAAGCCCTCCTGCTTAAGTTGACGCACAGCCTGTGTTGTAGTCAAGCCTAAAAGTTGCTGTCTAAACATTATCTTGTTTAGGGGGAAAGTGCAACAGATGTTGATCACAGCTGCACATGACCCACAGAAGAACTCCAACTTGCTATCAGTCTTGGCAGGAGTCTTGGGTAATACCGAGGCAGGTGAACTGGAATTAGTTAATCTTGGAACCGACATCTTGGTAAAGCTTTGGTCATTCCTCTATACACTACTAGTAATTACGACTTGCACAGTCAATAGACCTATTGTTACTTAGTGTGCGTGTGACAGGCAGCTTGTCATGCAGTCATGTCAAGAAATGGTAGACTGGACATTAAACTTGTAACTTGTAATGCACTCAAACTCGTCTTCTTCCAAGTGCATGATTTGTTTCATGTACCAAGTTATTTGTGTCGCTCAGCCTCAGGAACACTTCAGCCATACTCCGCCGACAATCGATCGGGCCACGCTATGGTTACCTAAAAACGGGAAATATAAACATAATAATCGTTGGTTTAACTAATCAAATATAGCTCACATTATCAGCAATGTTAATATTACTAGTAATAACAATGCTATATTAACTTACTTAACCCATGGGCCAAAATAGAGGTCAAATATGTCAGTATTAATATCTAACATTACGGTGGAGGCTGCCATACTGTTCTATCGAAGCGCCCTCATACAAGTAGAGTTCGAATGTGACGTCACATGTCATAGGTCATATCGTAGCGCAGAGAGAAACCAAATTTTTGTTCTTGTCATTACTCTCTTCCAGCCTCCAGGTAACTCATTGCATGTTATTTTTTCATACAAGCATCACTAAAAATTAATGCATCATATGTATTATATTTGGGGCCGTTTAGCTTTCGGTACTCCCGCTATACACTGAATAATTCATTCACAGACCCAGACCCCAGAGTAGGTTGGGCGCGTGTCATTATTAATATTATTACTATTATTATTACTATTAGGCAGAGGCTACGGGTACGCCAGTCCATTCGCTTTCATACTTAACGAGACAAAGATGGCGGCGGTGGCGCTAGATTTCGAAATAACGCCTTGGGAAATAAATTCACGATTTGAGAGTTTAGATGAGCTAGAACCCTAACCCTAACCCTAAACCTAACCCTAACCATAACCATAACCCTAAACCTAACCCTAACCCTAATCCTAACCCTAACCCTAACCCTAACGCCAAAAAAGGGCTTCAACGACCGACGACTGGCGTACCCGTAGCCACTGCGTTATTATTATTAATATTATGTCATTATTATGTCATTATCATTATAATTATTATTATTATGTCATTACATTATTATTATTATTATTAGACTAACCTTATTTGGGTTAATTTTGGTTGAACCAGCTGGGTTAACAGCATTGTATTCTGTTTGGTTACATTAGGCTAGCTATTGTATTTAAACTTGTTGAATGTTGTAGCAGTCTAGTTCAAGTTGTGAGCAGTAGTTTTTTTACTAAGCTTGAGCCCCAGATATTAATATTATTATACATGATAGGCCCCTACCTCATGCTGGTACTCGTTTTGACTCGCAGCTATGGCATATGCAGCATGCATACCCCGGTACCTCCCAAAGGTGTCTGGTTGACTCGGTTCATCTGCCCACTCGGTTCGCCGGCCACCCGAGTGGGCAGATGAACCGAGTCAACCAGACACCTTTAGGCTCATGTGTCACCTCGGTTCACGTGCCTACACGGTTCATGAACCGAGCTCCCAAATCCCATTGGTTGATACAAATCACGTGCCTCAACTGCCTCAAATGACAATGACGTCACAGTGCTGTCATATATTCATGGCACATCCATAATCTATAAACCCAATAAGCCTCAATAGCCGGACGGGTACAGCGTGGACGTCACGGCTGAAAGGTCTTAATTTGGATCGAATCCCATCAGTTGGTTAATTATTTTCCTGTTTTCTGTATTTTTCTATCTTTATCCATTTAACTATATACAGGCTCAGAGTGAATAAATTGCTGGCTTCAAGTTTAAAGTCCCAGAACATTCAGAGGCATATCAGGGGTCGAAATCATAAGGGGCCTGCAGGCCCGATGCCTGTATTTTATGGCTCGGGCCTGACGTTTCTAATACTAGCAGGCCCGACGGGCCCATAGAAAATCCACCCCCAGCATGCAAAACCGTCCCCGGCATGCCAGCGAGGATGAAAAGTTACCGCAGTATCACTCACTTGTGTCAAGTTGTGCACAACAGTGACCTGGGTTCTGCGTGTAATCTCTGCTTTGAAGCATGGCAATTCTAATCATTACCAGTGGTCATCTGCACTAATGAGGGGGTCCAATTAACTCATTTCCTGCCACATTTACATCGAAATCATGCAGCCCGGCTAACAGTTAAAAAGAGTCCAGAGAGTGAGGACACCAGGGAGGACTGAGAATTCTGCTCATTAGTAGTCACTGAATATGTTCTTTGTATTACTGTAAATAAAACAATTCAAATTTCAGTCTTTTATTTTTTTTAAATGCTGCGGTATCCGCGGGGAATGATGCGGGCCTGTAATTTGCCTGGCGGGCCTGTAAAATCCATTACCTACAGGCCCGGCTGGCCTGTAAATTTTCAAACTATAATTTCTACCCCTGCATATAAAACCAACTGAGATCAATGTTATAAAATGAATTATTATCCCAGCCCTCATGGATGGATGCGAATCATGTGAATGCATGGTTGCAATGGTAGGTGTGTATTGAGTCTATTGACTAAGATTCACGAGGGAGCTTACAGGGGTGGATTTAGAAAATCTGTAAGGGGATCCAGGGTTTAGTAAATGTATAATGAAGGGTCTGTCTGTTGTAGATGTTGGTGGTTCATTTGGTAGATTGCATACATGAACTAAGATGCAATATGTTAATAACCAACATGCTTACAATATTATGCACATATATTGACTTAAAGGTGACTAGACTAAGTGATGAATTTACGCTGTTAAAGTGTTAATTACATCTAATCAAGTGCTAATAATACCTTATTAGGTATTATTAGCTCTTGATCTAATTTGTACAACAATGTGTTTGTTTGCATATGTTTACTTGAAAAATTGTACAAGACCATGCATTTGTTACTAAATCTTACAGTTTAAGAAAATGTGTCATTTAAAAAATTGATTCAGCTAGAAGTAAAATATTATTTATACAACCAAGCACACAACTAAGATACATTTTTGGAAGCGGTATGTGACAACAGATCGAGTTGTCATGAGAGCCAACTCAATTGAGTGGACATACAGCTCAGTTTATATTAATTAAACAACAACTTTAAAACACATAGAATGATGCATATATGTCTGAGTAGCCCGTGATGAACTAGGTCTGTTACAGATTGTAAGCAGTTGTACCCAGTAGTTACTGTATATATACATATAGTCAGTCGTATTGGCTGAACTCAGCTATAGACTGCCAACCAAATGAAAACATTGCTCACTATAGTCAGCAGCTAATGTAGTATAGGTATGATCTGCATACAGAAGTGTTGTACCTGATTAGAAGCTGATCAGCTGAAAATTATTTAATAATTGATGTTTATTCATGATTCATTAGTATTTAGTCTTATGTAAACATGATGTAACATCAGACATCTATATCAGAAAATTAATTATACTAAATAACGACGTATTTTCACCATCCTCGCATTGAGGCTATGAAGAGATAATTATACCTATAGAAATTGATAATTAGCCTTATTGATATCCTTATATTATGGATCCATAGAAAAGCAACCGTGTGTGAAAGTAGGATGAAACCTTATACTAGTGAGGTGGATTGAATGCGTGTAAGCAAATACGAATGCAGTTCATGTGCAGGCTCGTAGCCAGGGGGGGTCCGGGGGGTTCGAACGAACCCCCCCAAGCAAAAAATAATAATTTTTGAAAATTTGCAAGAATCACCTCAGGTCGCTCCATTTTAGTGTAATAATTGCAAAATCTCCATCGTGCGGGAGGGTGAACAGTGAACACCCCCCCCCCAGAACACCCTCCCCCCGCTCGGGCGCTTGGCTCCTCGCCTGGTCGCTTGCGCCCGCGCAAGGGGCGTGTTACAGGGGGGTCAGGGAGTCGGCCCCTTTGCTGGCGCAGGAAAAGCGCATCTTGAGGGGGTTCTAATTTTAAAAATAATTTTAAAAATAATTTGTAAACCCAGACCACCCCTTCGCGTTGCCTCGCAACTTTGGCCTCTTACGGTTAGACCCCACCCCCTGGTACAAAACCTGTACCGCCTCTGCGAGCAAATTGCCAACATTTGAAAAACGAACCCCCCAATATAAAGCTGGACCTGAGGGCCTGCTGTGCATGTACGAACCTTCACGTATTAATATCAGAGGTTATAATAATAACAAATATATCAATGTACATAGCCCATTTATTACTGCATTCCGTATTCCTGGCTCCTAGAGTATCGCTCGTCACTGGCAAAGCAGTTTTGTAAACGTCATTGGTTGCACTCAGGCGCCTGCTCTCACGGAGACGTGTGCGTCTGCAACGTCACGTTGAGTAATACTTCACGCTTTTAATACGAAACCATGAGATGTTCTACCCTATCCGAAACCATGAACAGGCTCTAATATGCTCGCAAGGGCGAGTGAGGTATTTTACGCATTTCTATTTTCTATCAAGCGCAAAGATAAAATTCCCCAGAAGATAGTACGGGCAGGCTTGCGGTTCGCCGCTGTTAGTGTTATCTGAATGGCAGACGTGTCGAATAGGTCACAGTGCATACACCTCGTCGATGACTCATCGCTCAGATACCCCTGGATGTTTATAGACCGGCACCGTGCGTCGTTTGCGCGGTGCGCGCTAGCAGGGGCTATTATAGACTCCCTGGCGCTAGGTACGGTGGCAGATGACGAGAAGGGTCGCCGGCTGTGTGTCTGGGGATCGGGTTTTACTGCTGCCGTGTTCGTCTGTCAGTCAGCACGATGCACGCAGCAACGACGCGGTTTTAAGTGACCGGCTCGAGGGTGATTTGTTTTTATCGGCGGCGACTCTGTGCAATCGTTTTATATAGATAGCTTTCCAGTGTGCGGTAGATGTGTAGGAGCCCTTCGCTGCACCTATGCGTATTATGTCAGCAAGTGCATGCATAGTGACAGTGTATACGATGTGCAAACTCATCGTAATTGAAATCGAATGACGTATGGATAGATGCTTGCGCGGATACGAGAGCGCGGTAACTAAAACTGTTCTGTCTTCATGGTAGGCGCGCCGACTCAGCAGAGGTATTGATCTATCACGCACATACACGCGCACACACGCACAGAGACACTTCCCGCTGCTTGTGTACGTCGCCGGGGAAGGTGCTCGTGCTTTTATCGGGGCATATGTCAGCCGACATCTGCTCCGGCGAGGCCCGCTCGTGCGACGGCAGCTGGCGAGGCTAGCGGTACGGGCCGCGTGCGCACGGACGTCGCACGATTCTCGGGTCAAGGTCGCGTATCGAGGTCAACATGTCGGTGTCCACCGAGAATCTGAGCGACCGCGAGCAGTACCTGCTAGCCGAACGACGCAACCTCGGCGACAGACGGAGTCTGAGCGATAGACAGAGCCTGAATGATAGCAGGAGTGCGAGTGATAGACAGAGCCTGAGCGATAGACGGAACCTGAGTGACAGACGCAACCTGAGCGACAGAATGAGCCTCAGCGATGTTCCATTGGAGTGTCTTAGCAACAAGCAGAGCTCAGCTAGCGACAGTCACAGCGTCAGTGCGAGGACAAGATTAAGTGATAAGTGAGTATAGATTCAAGATTCAAGATTCAATATGTTTATTTTGTGCATAAGTCGTGTATATACAGTGTACAGCGGCAAATAGGAAATATACAAGTCAAGTTAATCTAGTTTACAAAGGAAGCACAGGAGTGGCGAAAGAACCCGTATAGAGCTAGAAAGGCATCGCCGAGCATACTAACGCACATCAGTGCACCCTTAGAAACTGCAAGTGGTTGATGGAATATTATATGGACAAGAACATTACATTGTTGCCTATTTTCGCTAGAAGTAAAGTATGCAGCAGCCATTATCACTTAAATTCGCTGAATGAAATATAATATTCAGTGGCTATTGTCGATTATATCAGATATAATGTAAAATGTAATGTTCATTGTCACGTATACAAAGTGTTCATGCGATGGTTCATTCCTCTCGTGCCCTATTACGCTGAGAAATATGTCGTTCCGCCAGCCGTGTTTAACACACCTGAAAGTGAGTCAGTTTAGCATCAGGAAAAGTTTGTTCTGTAGCCTGTGAGAACTAGAATCCGTCACTTGGATTTTAAAAAACTGGATCACTGTGCACGCACGATCGAAATATCCCGCCTTTTTCTTCGCGTAATTTCCGACACTCACGAGTAGTTCCCCCTGCGATGTTTTTCAGCGTGGGCGAGGCGGTGCGGAGACGTAGCCCGCGTCTCGCGCGCCAGGAGCACCACAGCGCCGACGACTCGCCCACTCTCGTCGCCCACGACCTCTTCGACGTCGCCGGCTGCAGCGGCATCGTCACGGCGACGAGCGTGCGGCGCAAGGTGCGCGCGAAGCTCGACCGCAACGGCTACTCGACGTCGACGACGTCCGAGTCGAGTCAGAACGGCGACGTGCGCTCGATGCATTCAGGCTCACTGCACTCCAGCTCGCTGCAGTCGCAGGCCGAGGGCAGCTTCGGGAGCGTTCCCGAGGGTAGCTTTGGGAGCATTCAGGAGACGGAGGGCTCATCGCCGAGCGCGATGTACGAGCCGTACGTGTGCACCCTGAGCGAAGAGTTGATCCGCAAGGCCGAGGAGGAGCTGCAGGTGAGCGCTGCCGTGCAGGGTAGATCGAGGAGCAGTGCAGGGTGGATTGATGGGTGATGCAGGATAGATTGATGGGCGGTGCAGGGTAGATTGATTGATGGTGCAGGGTAGATTGATGGGCGGTGCAGGGTAGATTGATGGGCGGTGCAGGGTAGATTGATGGGCGGTGCAGGGTAGATTGATGGGCGGTGCAGGGTAGATTGATGGGTGGTGCAGGGTAGATTGATGGGTGGTGCAGGGTAGATTGATGGGCGGTGCAGGGTACTGTAAGTCGTTGGGTATCGGGCTACTATCGGCATGACAGGGCAGGGTAATAGAGCAGATATCCAGTTTTCCAGGGTAAATCGACGGGTGTGCACAGCAGTCCAGGCTAGATGTCTTCTGGATCTGGATCTGGATGTAAAAAATGAAGCATATGGGTAGATATCATTGGGCAGGTGAGGATGTGGGAATTCATGGTAGATGTGTTGTACAGGTGAGAAGACGGGATTCATCGTAAATGTGTTGCAAAGGTGAGGGTGTGGGGGTCCATGGAAGATTTATCACATAGGTGAGGTCGGTGGATTTACGGTAGATGGATTGCACAGGTGAGGGTGGAGGTTTCATGATGTGGGATGAGGGATTCATCGTAAATGTGTTGCAAAAGTGAGGGTGTGGGGGTCCATGGAAGATTTATCACATAGGTGAGGTCGGTGGATTTACGGTAGATGGATTGCACAGGTGAGGGTGGAGGTTTTATGTGAGATGTGTCGGTGCAGGTGAGCATGTGGGATCCATGGTTGATGTGTTGCAGAGGTGAGGGTGGATGTATTATGTTAGACATTTTGAAGCAGGTGAGGGCGCGGGATTCGTGGTAAAATCACGTGCATAGATGAGCATGGGAATTCATGGTAAGATACGTTACACCATAGATATATACAACATAGATATATACAACATAGATATATACAACATAGATATATACAACATAGATATATAGAGATAGTTGTATATATATATATCTATGGTTACATCTATATATATATCTATGCGTCCTGCTTGCGCATGCTATGAGTCATCATCTTGCCTGTCAGTACAGTGTGGACGGAGCTCATTTAGAAGCAGAATGAATGTGAAAGGCTATTATATTGATAATGACAACAAGGCAGTTATAGCTCGCTCCTTCAAATGACTTCTAGATAGTATGTAATATGTGTAATAAACTAACATACTGTAATTGCACAGTACAATCAAATTCAGAGTATCAAACATACCTCTACATAGATGTAGTTACACGTACAATATGCCAGCACATGTATGTGGCATGTTAATATCCTATAGGGTTTATTTGAAAGCTAAAATATTAAGACAGGTGTACCGCACTCTTGTTATAGAGTCGTGTGCTAGCAAAACGATATCACAGTCTGTAATTATCATGATCTTCTAATCATTTTTTGGTACTAGTATATCATGGTAGTTCTAGTCAACAGATCAGTCTGTGAGAAAATGTTCGAAATCACTAATGTACTAGGTGCTTTATGACTCAGGGGGCCATTGTCAGATAGATAGTATAAAGTTATGGCATTTTGGAGTTATGATAGTCATAACTATAGGCGTATGATCTTTCTAACGATGGCCACCAGGATGGTAGCTCGAGCAAATTCCTTGGGGGCACCTAACTCCATGAGTAATCATGATCAAGTACTGATTTTAATGGTTTTCGATAAATCACATTTTATTAGCATAATAATTATGTTCTTTTGTTGTTGTTTTTGTTGCATTATTAGGTTTTTGTAATTTCCCCATAATCTTGGTGGGCAGCCATGATACTCCCCTTGGATGTTACGCCACCTGGTTCATTCAGCCAGCTGGCTCACGTTCGTGCTTATGCTGTCATTTGTAGCGAACTGTATTCTGTAGGTAATAACCAGTAGTGAATGGCATTTCACAATCTATGTATAGTGACCCAAGCGCTTTACAATCGTGTGCCGCAGGAAAAGCCGGAGTGGCGGACACGCGACATCCAGGCCCTGCGAGACATGGTGCTAGCACGACCTGACCTCAACTTTCGCATCGACGACTCCTTCCTGCTGCGCTTCCTGCGTGCGAGAAAGTACGACTACGACAGAGCGTTCCAGCTGCTGGTGAGTGTGGCGCGAGGGTTCGGCGACTTGTCTAGACACTCACGATCGTCGGCAGTCTAGGAGTGCATGAACGGTAGCAGCCTACGAATGCGAGATTGGTGATAGTCTACGCGTGTGGGCTCGGTGGCAGTCTATAGGCTTACGGAATTTGGGGAATCTGCGTCTGCAGGGTCAATATAGCCGCGCGTCGCAATATTTTCGATGTTTTCGCTGTTCATGGGCGCACCTTGTGCAGGTGGTAATTAGTGTGCGGTATGGCGACATAATGGCTGTGAAGCTGCAAGATTAGTGCGCGGATCTTTCGCGATTTGTTGTTCGGCAGGAAAGTAATTAGATGTGAACCACATCTCGTACTTACGTGTGACGTTGATTAGACGACATTGCATGCGAGAATATACGCGATTATTTTGTAAGGAATTATTTTGCTGATTCACGCGTCTATTTTTGCACGTTTGTTGTTTATTTTTATCGTGTTATTTTAATCGTCTACAGTTGAACTACTACAGTTTACGAGCGCAGAACCCCGATATCTATGCCAACCTCCTACCTTCCGCCGTGCGCGGGTTACTGGAGAGAGATATACAGGGAATTCTTCCTCACAGGACTGAGCAAGGATGTCGCATCTTTGTCTTCAGGCCAGGTTGGTGCTTATTGTCTTCAACTAGTGTTATGCGATGTAATTAATAAGAGGGGCTGCCCTATTTGCTGTAGGTTTCACCGTACATTAGAATGTACATGCGTTGTGCTGTGAGAAAGGTTGTGTCATGTGAAGCAGGTAAAGTGAGGATCGCGTGGCTGTCAGTACGCGCTAATACGAGGTATTAGCATCCAGACTATCTAGCCGTATAATCAATACTATCATCTTGCTATTATCGTGTGAAAGCAAAATAACTGCAGAAATAGCATTTTCTAAATCCATCCAATTGTGATGTATTGAGAGAGAGAGAAAGTGAAACAGAGTGAAAGAGAGAGAGAGAGAAAGAGAGAGAGGAAAGATAGATAGATAGATAGATAGAGAGAGAGGGAGGGGGGGAGTAGAAGAGAGAGAGAGAGCAATGAGAACGGTGAGAGAGTGGAGACAACAACGGAGAAAAAAAGGTATTTAAGGATGAGAAAGGTAGGTGTAGAGCAATGAAAGAGAATCGCATGAACTGCAAGTGATTAAAACCTACACCACTAAGCAAGATGATGAAAATAACCTCAGAGTGATCATGGAATGAGGGAAGATGAATGATCCTGGCTTTTTTTCAATGAAACAATAGCTGCATTACTGGTGGGGCCTGCTCTGGTTTATGCTGATCGCAGAATAAATCGAGCTGTTATACATCGAGCAGAAAAGAAAATGACACAGAAACGAGAGGTGTGGAAGTGTGAGAGTGCAGTGAAAGAGTAAGAAAAGAGAGAAGAGAGAGAGTTGAGAGAGATAGAGAGAGGGCTAGAGCAAGAGAGAGAAAGGCTAAATGAACAACCCCATGCGATCATGGCCACAAACAAGTCGAAGATAAAGGCCCCCTTCCTCGCCACACGAACTGCCCCTCCGCCCACGCACGTCCCGCTCTTCTCCACGAACGCACCCCTCCTTTACGAACGGCGCCCCTCCCGCACCGAACCCCCCTCTTTCGGGGGCAGACCCACCTCCCCAACGAACCGGGCCCTCCTCGGCGGACCGCCCCTCCGCACGAACCGCCGCGCTCCTCGCGACATCACCCCTGCCCCACTAACCGCCCCGTCTGTGCCCTCCTTCTCGCTGTCTAGGCTGCTAATGATGCGTGCCGCACGCTCTCGCTCACCTGCACAGGTCAGTGGGACGTGGAGAAGCATCACATCAACGACGTGTTCCGCTGCAGCGTGCTGATGCTCGAGAAACTAGTGCAGGAGGAGGAGACGCAGATCAACGGCATCGTCGCCATCATCGACTTCCAGTCCATCAACCTGAACCACGTGCGCCAGATCGGACCCTCCTACCTGAAGAAGTTCACCGCTCTTATCCAGGTAATCGGCGTCGAGAGTCGATGATCAGTGCGTGTTATTGTTAGCCATTCATGCTGGAAAATGTTCGCAGCTCTTACAGAAGTAGCAGCATACACAGTCACTAATTAATTAAACCATTCATGCGTGAATTTACTTGTACATGCATTCAATCCAGGTAAAAGGATCTCCAGTTAATAGCTAATGCGTAATATATTAGGCATTCATGTCTGAGAAAGTTTGGATCTATTGTTTATGCCACACCCCGTGTAGGCTATATTCAATAACAGGATGCAATATTGGGTTTTTATTCTTGTTACATTTTACGCATTCACAGTCACTAATTCTCCTTTTCTACACGAAAAACATGACAGTTCCTAACCAGGCCACATCATGTGCAATCAATATTGCATGCCGAATTGGTTCTTTTTACCTCAGTAGATCAATATTGCTTTTCTTCTTGTGGTGGGAAATCGTGCATGACATTGCACAAATCGCTCCCTGAGCCTCCCTCCACTTGAGCAAGTTTGCAGCAGGTGCTCCCCAGTTATTGAGTTATTTAGATAGAATTATGCAAAACCCTGCCAGACTGGGTAGACTTGTTGAGGTTTTCCAGGTTCTTGCAAGTATAAACTTGTTGATTAGTATTGGTCAAACTAATCCTTACAATCTCTCACCTATGATGGAACACCTACAGAAGATCATTATGCTGCCTTCTATGAAGAAAGTGTCAATTCACTGTCCAGCTTATATGGCCGAACTTTGTGGCAATAAAGGATTTATTCTCTGCCCACAGGACTGCTTCCCGGCAAGGTTTAAGGGCATACACTACCTGAGAGAGCCGATGATATTTGGGGTGCTTTTTGCAGTCATCAAGCCTTTTCTGAAGCAAAAGATACTAGATAGGGTAAGCATTTAGCAGGATGGATCAAACATTTGCAATTGTTATACCTATATTCATTTGATTTCTGTAGATTACAATGAATCCTAGTGTTCTGTTGGTTATTACAATGTCATGTCACTGAATTTCATAGAATTCTAACACGCTATGATGTTTACAGAAAATGTATAGCTCAACAAACTTGTAAAAGTATCAATTTCACAAACCGTTGTTCGCTACTGTAGCTGTATTGCAGTTTCGGGATGTGTTCGTCCAGTTATCTGAGCTATAAAAGGCATGCACCAGTAATAAAATATAACATTTCTTACACACTAAATTTAACCCGCGATGAATTACAAACTTGCACTCTTACGTGATATATACGATGAGGATATTACAGTGTTAACAGTGTCAGGATGACTTTCTTATTGTAGAAGGAAAGGAATTTCATTTAAAGGGATCCTTTACTCTAGGTTCTAGTGTTATTTTCTGTTAATTTAGGTTAAAATTATGCTACATAAAAAGTTTCATGGTTCAATCACTATTAGAAATTTTTTTTTTATTGTTTTAAAACTAACGACTACAGTTTGATTACAACGACGGTGGCGCCACTCAAAGCGCACGATCTGAAAAGTTGCGCAAAACGAATTTTCAGCCAAGGGCTACAGACCGAGGGTGTTTCTTATTTATTAATTTAAAAGCAAAGGGATTGTAATATCTTATATAAAACGACATATATAGTTTCAGTTATATTATGGATAAATTTGTCCTAAAATGAACATTGTTCGGTTAAATAGCATTTAGGTATAAATATAATTGCACCTTTGTGATTAGCCCTCGGTCTGTAACGTGCAAAATATATTGGGAAATGCGCAACTTTTTCAGGGTGGCAGCACGATCGCGGGTGTCAATGGTGCCGTTCAAATTTCGTAGCGTTGATGTATAATTAATTATAACAATTAAATTAGGTATCTGGTAGCAAGTACGTGTGGGTATAGACGATTTGTTATACAGTAAGTACAGTTGTATGCAGTAAAATCCTAGTCTAGTATCCTTTTAAATATTGAATTGCTTACGTAAACTATTCATTATGAATATAAAGGCCTAATTCCAAAATTATATTAACTCGATGATAATTCACGTAACCACGATCGCGAATTTATTAAGCTATGCTGAAAACCTCGGCAAACCGGCCACTCGCACGCTAACGTCCGTCTGCATTCCACAGCTACACTTCCACGGCAACAACCTGAGTGCACTTCACGAGTTCATATCACCCGACATCCTGCCCGCAGAGTTCGGCGGTCACCAGCCGCCGTTCTGCAACGACGACTTTCTCGAGGTCATCCTTGCCTCCGAACGGGAATACCAGGAAGATGCCAAGTATGGCCTTGTAGGGGGATGCCAGGAGAGGGCGCTGGTGAGGCAGAGCAGCAGCGACGTTGACATCCTGACCGGAACCTTCCGCAAAGTGTGCATGAACGTTGGACAGGATAGCTGATTCCGGTGCGAACATTCCGGTAGTGTGTTTGTTAACATTGGACAGGATAGCTGGTTCTGACCAGAACCTTCCGCAGAGTGTGCATGAACGTTGGACAGGATAGCTGATTCTGGTGGGAACATTCCGGTAGTGTGTTCATTAACATTGGACAGGATATCTGGTTCCGTTGCCGGAACCTTCCGCAGAGTGTGCATGAATGTTGGACAGAATAGCTGATTCCGATGGGACCATTCCGGTAGTGTGTTTGTTAACGTTGGACAGGATAGCTGGTTCTGACCAGAACATTGCAGTAGTATGTTCATGAATGACCGGTACGTTTCTGTAGAGTATGTGAACATGAGACAAGATAAGTGATTCTAACCAGAACCTTTCTTTAGTTTTTCGTGAACGTGGGACAGGATAGCTGATTCTAACCAAAACCTTTTGGCAGTGATTCTGAATGTCAGGCAGGATAACTGACGACCGTTGGCGACATTGGATGTTGTTTGAGTGTGCTTGTGTGGCTCAGAATTTCAGGCAGAGACAAAGACAGAGTGTATGCTGTAAGCTGGTTTGCATGTAGTAATCTTTGATCACTCGCAATAGGATAGCTGAATTACTGAGTGCCTGTCGTAAGGTTAATGATAAATTACTCTTCAGTGACTCAGAATTTCACAATGCAAAGTTGAGGATGGATTGGCCTGCGGGATATACGTGTGCACACGAGAGACAGCAGGCATTTTCGCTGCACCCTTGGATGAGAAATCGTGGCTTTTGATGAGATATTATCAACTGGCCAAGTCCGCCCATGAGAATCCCTTTGGGGTTTTCAAGTTAGGTGCCCGTCTCGCGTTTCTGTTTTTGTTGTGTTCTAGTCTATTGGCAAAGTTGCTGTGCGCACGCAAGCGTAGACTCTCAGAGGTGCATGTGACTGGGCCAAAATATATGCGTATTGATCGTATCAGAGTGCACGACGCGATCATCATGGCATTGACAAGGAGTGGAGTGGCAAGCCTGGATCTTCGCGCTGGCATAATGCGTGCGTGCTACATGCAGTTAGCTAAACGTATGTGTCTCTGTTTTGAAAAGGGATTGCATGAGGTCAATACGTCAGAAGGAGATTTCGTGAAGGTATTTACAAGGATGCACGCCGAAGCATCGATAAGCCTTCATCGCACTACAGCTGTAATTGAGCATAACGATTTGGCCTGCGAGATATCGGTGAATAGCTCGCAACGTGTGCACTCCTCGATACCTGCGCAAGACTGAGGCTGACCGAGGTGACGATTTTTGACATCTGTGCACTACCGCGGTGACAAACCTATACGTTGTGTGAAACACATGCAGGCTCATACTGGCAGCCGGTGAGCTGGATGACATCTCCCTACTACCATGGTGAGAAGCCTCGAAGCGGTGTTGAACACATTCTGGCTTTTGATAAGCACCTAGTACGTGTCATAGTAGACGGCAACTCCCCACATCTCAAGAGCAGAGATTGCTAGCATAGGTACAGTGTAACGCCAAAACTACTCAGTAGCTGAGCATCTGTGAGTGCAGTGAGGATGATTAATGGATTCGTATATATACGTATGGATACGTATATATTACGTACGTATATATATCGCTGAAGGGGTCGTTGTCATATCAGGTACTACATATATGTACCCGAGGTAGGCGAGGTACATATATGTATACACAAAGTGTACCAGACTTGTACTACAGAAGTGTACCCTAACCCTAACCCTAATCATACCTCATATAAAAAATATAAACATAATACTAAACAACCTAAAACTACCTCGGGTACATATATGTAGTACCTGATACGACAACGACCCTTTGTGCGTATATATCCGTATAGATATCCATACGTATATATACGTATGGATTCGTGTGGATACCTATATACCCCTACACGTGCAGGCTTTCTTATGTACCGGACTTCTGGAAAGCGGTGTGTGTTAATCTGCATGGTTATTCGAATCGATCAGCAGTTCAAAAGATGAAAACGCATAGAACGGTGTTCATTCTCGCTTTCTCTCCCCCTCTCTCTCACTCTCACTCTCATTCTCACTCTCCCTCTCTCCCCCTCTCATAGGTATATATAATTATATATACTCTACACCCTCCCGTCTGTCTCTCTCACTTGCTATGTGTTCAGGGTATAGCCAAGTAATCACATGCAACCATTCAGTGAATACACAATTACTATAACTGAGGGATAACCAGTAACTTGCTTCCCTCATTATTAATATTATTAGACTTTATATTGGCACAAGCCTTGTGTGAAATTACTTCGTTATTTACATATAGAAAATTTAATTATATTAAGTTATAAATGATATTCTGTGGATGAATTAAATTGATATTTTTATATGTATGATGTTTAAATGTGATAGCAATATATTGCTGTTTGAATTCTTGTAATAAAATATATATTTATTGTTGTCAAACGTGAAAAGTCCAATTGTATAAAGTTATATAACTCACATGAAGTACATTTTGTTTACAGAGATCATATTTTATATTACTTTGAAATATGTCTACAAATACAGTTAGACTTAGCATAATAATTATCTGTTGACGTTAGATGGCTTATTGTTAGGGATACAAAATTATTCACGTATTGCAGACCATATATATAAATTTGTGTGCCAAATCTGGTCACAAGTATATGTAATGTATAAACAATTTACTGTTGCGGTTTTTTTGAAGTTGCAATCATTGCACCCCAGGAAACCGTCACCGACGTCTTCATAAGAGTAGGTGGGTACTAAGATTGATGTAGTAAGTACCCGCATTCATGATTGAGTAGTATCATGTTAATATACGTCTTGTGCAAGTGTGATTATCGCGATTGTAATCCATCGTAGCGATGTCCCTCGCCACGAGAGTGCAGTTATTCGTATAACAGCCGAGTGTCTCCGTTTCAAATCTTTACCGCGTGACATTAACAATGAATAAATTCGAAAGATGAAATACTGTCTTCTGTACGTAAATGGCATTGACGCTGACAATCGATATTACGAAGAGCGTATGACGCATAGGCTCTTGGCAGTATTTGAAGGAAAATAAACTCGGTGGGAATACCATGCATTCTGCATTTGGATCCACACAGACAAATGTGATACATACTTGATTTTTTGAAAGTTGAAAGTAAAATTACAGCAATGAGTATTCTAAACGGCTGGTAATTAGCACTGCAAAATATTTACAGAAGAACAAAATATACATAACTCCATTATATATATAAAAGGCATTTTTATTCCCTTGGCAATAATTTGTATATATATAGAATACAAAAATTATATCACAAACAAGGATTTCACAGCTCACATGTAATATTATCTGATGCCTAGAATTACTAGGCTTGTTTTTTAGACATCAGCTTACATTAAATTAACAGAACATGTTGAATCAGTCAACCGATCATTTGGTGTTTGACAATGTTGAGAAAATATTGTTTTCGTGTTTACCCAATCTAACAGGGCCCCCCTGTAAACTGATGGTCGAAATCCACGTAATTGAAAACAGACTAGTTTACGATCTCCATGTGGCAGGAGCAACAACTGAAACAGCCCCTCTTAATATTTGCTAGTGCTTTCACATTCACATACATGCACGCACGCACGCACGCACATGACACACGACTAATGAACGTTGGGTATAACCACTCTTGTTCAATCTCATATTCTGTATTTACATGCTATGTGGCACCTGTCATTTTCTTACACATATTTGCATCCATCATGACAACACTGTGCAGCAGTGATAAATTATTGAACCAAAGTAAGAATTAGGAAAAACCATGATATCTACAAAACACATTTACACACACTTGGATGTCCATACTTAGAACAATAACATGACTGTATTTTCCCATCGTATGATAACCTGTATCATATTGTATCGTATCGTATTAACTTGTATGATTGGCAGTGCAGTTTAACGTACTACGATTTAGGTTAAATTAAGATTTACGTGTGCGTACATACAACCAGTACATTGAGACAGCAAGACAGGACGCTGCGTGCGAAACACATCACAGTGATCATTCTCAGTTGGAAACATCCAGGAAGTTGGCTCAATCAGACTGTAGGATACACCCGCAAATACATCATCATCACCATTATCCTAACACCTATTCCCTAACCCTATCCCTCACTACATGTCTAATTCTAACTCCATCATCATCATGTGCGTACAGGGGGTCCTAAAGTAGGAACAGCTTCCAGGAAGTACCAGATTTCATCGCATGTGTGACCAATTATCAAACAAAGCAATTCCCTAATTTACTCTGCAGCCACCGCGACCACGCAGCGGAGGTGGGGCGGAACTAACGTGATCCCGTGAGAACGGGTGCGAACAGAGTGCAAGAGAAACACGGCAAAAAAACAAATTGCCTTTGCATTTATTCAACGTCAGACGCTTCTTAGCACGGCTGCCCTCGCAATGCCCCTCTAGTTACGAACCGACAGCGTGGGGGCTCACAGCGATTGGCACGAGACCGACAGACGAACTATGTACACACGCAAACAACGACTCGTCACACTCACTTGTTGTATGCTAAACACACCACGTATCACAGGCCTGGCTCCTCTCACAGGGCGACCTCCAGTTGACGCACCATCTCCCCCGATGCTAGCTAGCAGGGGGACGTGATAGATGGCGGGCAGAAGCTCTGCACCGGATTACAAGAGAGCTGGCACGATGCTGGCTCACAGGGCAACCTACAGATGTCACACCAGCTACCAGTATGTCAGCTCACCTCACAACGTCACGCCAGCTGTCACTATGATGGCTGGTAGGGCAACCTCCTGATATCATGCCAGCTGTCACGATGATGGCTGGTAGAGCAACCTCCTGATATCATGCCAGCTGTCACGATGATGGCTGGTAGGGAAACCTCCTGATATCATGCCAGCTGTCACGATGATGGCTGGTAGGGAAACCTCCTGATATCTTGCCAACTATCACAATGACAGCTGGTAGGGCAACCTCCTGATATCATGCCAGCTGTCACGATGATGGCTGGTAGGGCAACCTCCTGATATCATGCCAGCTGTCACAATGATGGCTGGTAGGGCAACCTCCTGATATCATGCCAGCTGTCAGTACACCAGCTCTCCTCACAACGTCACGGCAGCTATCACGAGCCAGGCTGGTAGGGCGACCTCCTGTTGTACGATCGGTCGGCAGCGTAGGGCGCCGGCGTGTGCAGCGGCTCGTTGCCGACGCTCCACAGCTTTGACTTGGGCGAGCCGTGACTCGCGCTGTGGGCCGCCCATGGGCTCGCGTACACACCTGGTGACAAGAGCAAACACCGTCTCACGTTACCGACAGATTGCGTGTGAACGAGGGGAAAAATGACTTTTTTTGCCTGGGAGCTCTTTTTCAAGTCTGTGGGAAAATAGCTCTCGTCAAAAATTTTACGGGAGCTATTTTGAGCCTCACGAGAGTGATTCGCTCTTCAAACGAAATTGAAAGCGAAATCGCTCTCATGAGACTCAAAAATAGCTCCCGTAAAA
>NW_014577091.1:176393-189904 GCF_000485595.1 Priapulus caudatus | reverse complement strand
ACCAGGAAGATGCCAAGTATGGCCTTGTAGGGGGATGCCAGGAGAGGGCGCTGGTGAGGCAGAGCAGCAGCGACGTTGACATCCTGACCGGAACCTTCCGCAAAGTGTGCATGAACGTTGGACAGGATAGCTGATTCCGGTGCGAACATTCCGGTAGTGTGTTTGTTAACATTGGACAGGATAGCTGGTTCTGACCAGAACATTGCAGTAGTATGTTCGTGAATGACCGGTACGTTTCTGTAGAGTATGTGAACGTGAGACAGGATAAGTGATTCTAACCAGAACCTTTCTTTAGTTTTTCGTGAACGTGGGACAGGATAGCTGATTCTAACCAAAACCTTTTGGCAGTGATTCTGAGTGTCAGGCAGGATAACTGACGACCGTTGGCGACATTGGATGTTGTTTGAGTGTGCTTGTGTGGCTCAGAATTTCAGGCAGAGACAAAGACAGAGTGTATGCTGTAAGCTGGTTTGCATGTAGTAATCTTTGATCACTCGCAATAGGATAGCTGAATTACTGAGTGCCTGTCGTAAGGTTAATGATAACAGGAGTTAATAAAGACAAATTGTCTCAAATTTGTCTTTATTAACTCCTGATGATAAATTACTCTTCAGTGACTCAGAATTTCGCAATGCAAAGTTGAGGATGGATTGGGCTGCGGGATACGTGTGCACACGAGAGACAGCAGGCATTTTCGCTGCACCCTTGGATGAGAAATCGTGGCTTTTGATGAGATATTATCAACTGGCCAAGTCCGCCCATGAGAATCCCGTTGGGGTTTTCAAGTTAGGTGCCCGTCTCGAGTTTCTGTTTTTGTTATTTCCTAGTCTATTGGCAAAGTTGCTGAGCGCACGCAAGCGTAGACTCTCAGAGGTGCATGTGACTGGGCCAAAATATATGCGTATTGATCGTATCAGAGTGCACGCCGCGATCATCATGGCATTGACAAGGAGTGGAGTGGCAAGCTTGGATCATCGCGCTGGCATAATGCGTGCTACATGCAGTTAGCTAAACGTATGTGTCTCTGTTTTGAAAAGGGATTGCATGAGGTAAATACGTCAGAAGGAGATTTCGTGAAGGTATTTACAAGGATGCACGCCGAAGCATCGATAAGCCTTCATCGCACTACAGCTGTAATTGAGCATAACGATTTGGCCTGCGAGATATCGGTGAATAGCTCGCAACGTGTGCACTCCTCGATACCTGCGCAAGACTGAGGCTGACCGAGGTGACGATTTTTGACATCTGTGCACTACCGCGGTGACAAACCTATACGTTGTGTGAAACACATGCAGGCTCATACTGGCAGCCGGTGAGCTGGATGACATCTCCCTACTACCATGGTGAGAAGCCTCGAAGCGGTGTTGAACACATTCTGGCTTTTGATAAGCACCTAGTACGTGTCATAGTAGACGGCAACTCCCCACATCTCAAGAGCAGAGATTGCTAGCATAGGTACAGTGTAACGCCAAAACTACTCAGTAGCTGAGCATCTGTGAGTGCAGTGAGGATGATTAATGGATTCGTATATATACGTATGGATACGTATATATTACGTACGTATATATATCGCTGAAGGGGTCGTTGTCATATCAGGTACTACATATATGTACCCGAGGTAGGCGAGGTACATATATGTATACACAAAGTGTACCAGACTTGTACTACAGAAGTGTACCCTAACCCTAACCCTAATCATACCTCATATAAAAAATATAAACATAATACTAAACAACCTAAAACTACCTCGGGTACATATATGTAGTACCTGATACGACAACGACCCTTTGTGCGTATATATCCGTATAGATATCCATACGTATATATACGTATGGATTCGTGTGGATACCTATATACCCCTACACGTGCAGGCTTTCTTATGTACCGGACTTCTGGAAAGCAGTGTGTGTTAATCTGCATGGTTATTCGAATCAATCAGCAGTTCAAAAGATGAAAACGCATAGAACGGTGTTCATTCTCGCTTTCTCTCCCCCTCTCTCTCACTCTCACTCTCATTCTCACTCTCCCTCTCTCCCCCTCTCATAGGTATATATAATTATATATACTCTACCCCCTCCCGTCTGTCTCTCTCACTTGCTATGTGTTCAGGGTATAGCCAAGTAATCACATGCAACCATTCAGTGAATACATAATTACTATAACTGAGGGATAACCAGTAACTTGCTTCCCTCATTATTAATATTATTAGACTTTATATTGGCACAAGCCTTGTGTGAAATTACTTCGTTATTTACATATAGAAAATTTAATTATATTAAGTTATAAATGATATTCTGTGGATGAATTAAATTGATATTTTTATATGTATGATGTTTAAATGTGATTGCTGTTTGAATTCTTGTAATAAAATATATATTTATTGTTGTCAAACGTGAAAAGTCCAATTGTATAAAGTTATATAACTCACATGAAGTACATTTTGTTTACAGAGATCATATTTTATATTACTTTGAAATATGTCTACAAATACAGTTAGACTTAGCATAATAATTATCTGTTGACGTTAGATGGCTTATTGTTAGGGATACAAAATTATTCACGTATTGCAGACCATATATATATATATAAATTTGTGTGCCAAATCTGGTCACAAGTATATGTAATGTATAAACAATTTACTGTTGCGGTTTTTTTGAAGTTGCAATCATTGCACCCCAGGAAACCGTCACCGACGTCTTCATAAGAGTAGGTGGGTACTAAGATTGATGTAGTAAGTACCCGCATTCATGATTGAGTAGTATCATGTTAATATACGTCTTGTGCAAGTGTGATTATCGCGATTGTAATCCATCGTAGCGATGTCCCTCGCCACGAGAGTGCAGTTATTCGTATAACAGCCGAGTGTCTCCGTTTCAAATCTTTACCGCGTGACATTAACAATGAATAAATTCGAAAGATGAAATACTGTCTTCTGTACGTAAATGGCATTGACGCTGACAATCGATATTACGAAGAGCGTATGACGCATAGGCTCTTGGCAGTATTTGAAGGAAAATAAACTCTGTGGGAATACCATGCATTCTGCATTTGGATCCACACAGACAAATGTGATACATACTTGATTTTTTGAAAGTTGAAAGTAAAATTACAGCAATGAGTATTCTAAACGGCTGGTAATTAGCACTGCAAAATATTTACAGAAGAACAAAATATACATAACTCCATTATATATATAAAAGGCATTTTTATTCCCTTGGCAATAATTTGTATATATATAGAATACAAAAATTATATCACAAACAAGGATTTCACAGCTCACATGTAATATTATCTGATGCCTAGAATTACTAGGCTTGTTTTTTAGACATCAGCTTACATTAAATTAACAGAACATGTTGAATCAGTCAACCGATCATTTGGTGTTTGACAATGTTGAGAAAATATTGTTTTCGTGTTTACCCAATCTAACAGGGCCCCCTGTAAACTGATGGTCGAAATCCACGTAATTGAAAACAGACTAGTTTACGATCTCCATGTGGCAGGAGCAACAACTGAAACAGCCCCTCTTAATATTTGCTAGTGCTTTCACATTCACATACATGCACGCACGCACGCACGCACGCACATGACACACGACTAATGAACGTTGGGTATAACCACTCTTGTTCAATCTCATATTCTGTATTTACATGCTATGTGGCACCTGTCATTTTCTTACACATATTTGCATCCATCATGACAACACTGTGCAGCAGTGATAAATTATTGAACCAAAGTAAGAATTAGGAAAAACCATGATATCTACAAAACACATTTACACACACTTGGATGTCCATACTTAGAACAATAACATGACTGTATTTTCCCATCGTATGATAACCTGTATCATATTGTATCGTATCGTATTAACTTGTATGATTGGCAGTGCAGTTTAACGTACTACGATTTAGGTTAAATTAAGATTTACGTGTGCGTACATACAACCAGTACATTGAGACAGCAAGACAGGACGCTGCGTGCGAAACACATCACAGTGATCATTCTCAGTTGGAAACATCCAGGAAGTTGGCTCAATCAGACTGTAGGATACACCCGCAAATACATCATCATCACCATTATCCTAACACCTATTCCCTAACCCTATCCCTCACTACATGTCTAATTCTAACTCCATCATCATCATGTGCGTACAGGGGGTCCTAAAGTAGGAACAGCTTCCAGGAAGTACAAGATTTCATCGCATGTGTGACCAATTATCAAACAAAGCAATTCCCTAATTTACTCTGCAGCCACCGCGACCACGCAGCGGAGGTGGGGCGGAACTAACGTGATCCCGTGAGAACGGGTGCGAACAGAGTGCAAGAGAAACACGGCAAAAAAACAAATTGCCTTTGCATTTATTCAACGTCAGACGCTTCTTAGCACGGCTGCCCTCGCAATGCCCCTCTAGTTACGAACCGACAGCGTGGGGGCTCACAGCGATTGGCACGAGACCGACAGACGAACTATGTACACACGCAAACAACGACTCGTCACACTCACTTGTTGTATGCTAAACACACCACGTATCACAGGCCTGGCTCCTCTCACAGGGCGACCTCCAGTTGACGCACCATCTCCCCCGATGCTAGCTAGCAGGGGGACGTGATAGATGGCGGGCAGAAGCTCTGCACCGGATTACAAGAGAGCTGGTACGATGCTGGCTCACAGGGCAACCTACAGATGTCACACCAGCTACCAGTATGTCAGCTCACCTCACAACGTCACGCCAGCTGTCACTATGATGGCTGGTAGGGCAACCTCCTGATATCATGCCAGCTGTCACAATGATGGCTGGTAGGGCAACCTCCTGATATCATGCCAGCTGTCAGTACACCAGCTCTCCTCACAACGTCACGGCAGCTATCACGAGCCAGGCTGGTAGGGCGACCTCCTGTTGTACGATCGGTCGGCAGCGTAGGGCGCCGGCGTGTGCAGCGGCTCGTTGCCGACGCTCCAAAGCTTTGACTTGGGCGAGCCGTGACTCGCGCTGTGGGCCGCCCATGGGCTCGCGTACACACCTGGTGACAAGAGCAAACACCATCTCACGTTACCGACAGATTGCGTGTGAACGAGGGGAAAAATTACTTTTTTTGCACGGGAGCTCTTTTTCAAGTCTGTGGGGAAAATAGCTCTCGTCAAAAATTTTACGGGAGCTATTTTGAGCCTCACGAGAGTGATTCGCTCTTCAAATGAAATTGAAAGCGAAATCGCTCTCGTGAGACTCAAAATAGCTCCCGTAAAATTTTTGACGAGAGCTATTTTTCCCACAGACTTGAAAAAGAGCGCCCGTGCAAAAAAAGTTATTTTTCTTTCAATTTTGGTTGAAGAGCTCACCGCTCATCGCTCCCGTGTATTTTTTACCCTAGTGTGAACGAGCTAGGTGACGGGGCCGGGCTCGCGAGGAGATGAGAATGAACAACAACTATATTGTAATCACAGCATCACAATACTGATACACATGCTAATGGCAATGCCATGAACATTGTATGTACATATTATACAGTATTATGTAGTGGATACTACGTGTGTATACATGTACGTAGTATGTATTATACACAATAGAGATAATATACAGTAGAACATAGTATACATATGATCACCCTTCTACAAAGACTGATGCAGATGTATTAGCATGTAAGTACGTAGGAAATTAATTAAGATTCGGCTTTTAAAATAAGGCTTTTATGGAAGATTTACTGTGCAGGGATAGCGCATTACCTGGAGTCGGGTAGATTCCGTCTCCCGCCCCGTTCACGGGCGTGCCACGCGGGCTGAAGTGCTGCATCGGTGCAGCATAGTAACGCGGCGCAGATAAGCTCCTGTAGCCTGCAAACACGACAACAACAACAACGATGCGCGAGTCAGAACTCGTCAGCAGTAATAATCACTACTTGCGACGACGTGATCCGAGTTTCAATCAGTTTGATGTATTAGCACATAATGAATGGGTAAATCACTCACAATGAGGCAAAAGTACAAGCGGAATTAGATAACAGACGGATTAATCGCATGTGCGTTGGCCCAGGCTGGCTGTGCAACAATTTATCTTGCTGACACATGATTACCGTATTTACTCGTGTATAAGTCGCACCCCGTATTTTGCCTTGAAAAGTTGGTACAAACATTGGTACATTAGCAAGCTTTCTTAGCCTCGTGTATAAGTCGCACCTCTGATTTTTTATATTGAAGTTGTGTACAAAAAAGTGCGACTTATACACGAGTAAATACGATACATCTTACTCTATTCGTGAGAAAGGCTGTGTACCTATGTACAGGGCTGCGACGGTGATTATTGTGATGAGAATCGATGATATCCACGTAAAGTAATTGTTAGCTATGCTCTCTATCAACCAGGCCCAGCCGACCTGATGACTGATGGGTGGACATACTCCTGGAAAAATCACACGCCGAATGCTATATTACACAGTGTACATACACGTGTAATAACCATTTGCTCCTAGTATTAGCAGTCATACATGGGTGATACATTAGAACCATCACGAAAGACCCAACACTATGTGGGATACATATAGTATTATATTATATATATTATAAGTATATTATACTGACATAAACCAATAAATAAATGTATAATATATGTATATATATATATATATATACATATACATATATTATTAATTTATTTATTGGTTTACATCAGTTTTCTATTCAATAAACAACAATGATATCTCAGAAGACAGTATAAGTAGCAGGATAACCAACAGACACGGGTATATATGCGCTCACCTTCCCCCGGCTTGCTGCCGATCAACTTGACCTTGACGGCGACCTGCTCCTGCTGACCTGTCACGAGTGACGCCACAAGCACCTGCACGTCAGCGCCTCCTAGGTGCCACAGCATCGGTGACTCGACGAGTCGCAGTGGGAACGAGCTGCTGTGCTGCGCCTTTGCGTCCTGCACAGGTGGCAGCACCTCCACGATCGAGCTGTCACTCGACACCACCTATGGGGGAGAGCACGTGAACGTTAGTGGTATGCGGTGAACCTCTGTACCATTACAGGCAATCGATGGAAAGATGGCTTGGCGGGGGATTATTGGTCTACTATTCACGTTACGAAGTCAATCGACCGTACCAGTTGAGCTGAAAAGGCATATTTTCTATGTGCACCACATGATATGTATATCAACAAATACGACTTTATAAATGCAAAATGTATACAATACAAACACAGTTGCAGCTTTCACACGCCAACCCCAATATACCGGAAAGTAAGCACTACTGTTCTTTTACATGCCAACCCTTGCCAGACAAGGCTAACTCGTCACAGCCCTCTCACGGATACATAGGACACAAGAATAAATAAAAAAAGCCGAGTGTCGCTATAGATCTTTGGCAAAAATTTTTGGCAGCAATTGGATGACACATCTTTAGGTCACGACTTCGGGGTAAAAAATCTGCCAAGTTAAATACCACGACACACAGTGGGCTGTGTCATAAACAGGTTTGACTATCATATAGGACTTCTGCATAGCACTTCATGAGAAAAATTCACGATGCTGAGACTTCTGATGTCATAATTACTCAGTATCTTTCCGACAATGGGCGCCTGGTCTATTGGCAACATTAATTAATTAGAATAATATTCGCTCTGCCCCACGCAAAGCTGACACACATGGACAACATGAAACATCTGTCGTCGACATTGTTTTATACGAGCAGGAGCAAACAATCATGAAGAGAACAAACCTAAAAGCAACATCAGCCCCGCCCCTACCCCCGCACTCGCTCACCGTGATGCTATCCATGACAGCATCGCTGGCGCTGATGCTGAACGCGGCGGTGGGCAGCAGGTCGCTGACGTGCAGCTCCGCCCCTCCCTCGTCCCCACTCCGCCCCCGCTCTCTCTCTCTTGCTCACCGTGATGCTATCCATGACGGCATCGCTGGCGCTGATGCTGAACGCGGCGGTGGGCAGCAGGTCGCTGACGTGCAGCTCCGCCGTCGACACGTGGAACGCGGGCCGCAGCGGCAGCGCCCCGAGCGTCTGCCTCAGCTCGGCCTGTCCCTCGCGCGCGCGCACCACCGCCCACAGCTCCACGCCCGTCTCCAGCGCGCTGGCCGCACGCGCGACGTGCTCCCCGCTCGACTTCTGCATCACGACGCACTGGTAGCGACCTGCAACGCGGTGTGATTGGGTCAAACCGTCTTCGACGTCAGGGTGTGCCTCACAAAAACGCAAAACGTATCGATTCTTGGTACAATTGTTGTTGTTTTTAATTTAACTTAATTTGAAAAAGTTTGTTGGGAAAAAAAACACGCCTCAACGTTTGCAAGATGTGACGGCAGGTGCTGATGCGAGACACTTGAAATACGCTGTCATGATTGTGACCGAGAGATGATGACGGGGAAGATATTAGAGATCGTTTTAGACTATGAAAGTGACAAGCACGATGGAAAAACTCTCAATACAGGTACAGCGCATGTACAGATAAGTGCAAAATACGTTAAGCATCCACACCTAGCTTAGGGTCGAAGGCTGGCTCGGCTGTGAAGAGTTCGTGAATTGTGATATCAGGCGTGTGCGATGTGAAGTAAAGATCACAGCGGTAAGGAAACGTCACTGGAAGCTCGGTTAGGTGACTGCAGTTTCCACCTGCGTAATGACAAAAGTAAACATGACGATATGCGGTGTGCAACAGCGTAGAAATTAACACAAAACACTGTTCTTGAATCCATAAAATTGAGTACTGTGGTTAAAACACAAAATTTAAACTTCCCTAAAACATGTGCACACACACACACACATGCACACAGACAAACACACACAGACATTTTGATATATTTTAGCAGTAACAATAATGATAATAACAATAGGCCTAATAATTACAATAACATTTGGATGCAAAAAACAAATCATTGCTCATCGAAACAGGCAGACCGTCGACTGCACGCAACATACGCAGAAACGACACGATCGTATTACCTAGCAGATTGCTTGCTCTCTCGTTCGTCAAATCCCCGCTCAGCAGTAACGGTATGACAACGCCCCGCTTGCGTGGCACGTTACTGATGAAGTCGTGGCTATGCGGCAAGGGCTTCACCTCCGTGACGGGCGCCACCGACACCTGCGTGTTAACACGTCAATCATTAGTGCCGACAACGTCGTCTAGCGTCTGACGATCTGCAGACGTTTGACGCGATAAATGCTCGTGGCAGAAACAAATTATTGTGATCTGTGATCATTTTCCCAGGATTCCATCTGCACTGTGATTCCCGATCATTCTCGTTCCTAGGCAGAACAGGCAACCAACCTACACGTCAGAGATTTAACATGCGTGAACAACACCGATCGTTTTAACGACAGGTGACGTCTGCGTGCCGAGGTGAGGGGCATCGATGGACACGATGAGACAATCATTGCACCGCGGCCGCCGTTACCTCAGCCTGGGTCACGAAGCTGCTGCCTATGCTGTAGGTGACCTGCGCCGTACCGACGGTCGTCGCCATGGCAACCCCAGAATGCCGATCGATGGACATCACGCTTCCTTCCGCAGACCACTGCCCGCGGTGACCTGTAGATTTAATAATCATATGGCATTCGCATTTCATGCTAATCTGTCTATATGAAAAAAAAAATATCGTCTAAGAATACTATCTAACATCTATAATACAAAATATAACACACATATAAAAGATATTTCCAGCCCATAGTAACCATTAGAAAAAGATGCGCAAAGGTCAGTTTCAGTTATGGTACAGCAGTATTTGCACGGCTTCAAAACGAATACAGTCCAGACTACTACTGACACACGTAAATACTAAAATATAAAACACTGCATCCTGTTTGCAAAAGCTCCAACGCTTCTCATATACACACAGATCCACTTGAGCCCTACCAGGTCGCCGTGGGACCACACTGTGGGGGCTCTACTCGTTTTCACACCCCACTCAGGCAGTAGCAAACGCGAAAATACGCACCCTCCTCGGACAAGATCGGCGACGCGAAACAGACGACCTCGCCCAAGGTCAGCGCTACGTAGGCGGGCTCGATCGCGCGGCCGACGAGCACCGAGATGTAGTCGGCCTTGCGCGGGCTGTTGCTGTCCCACACCTTCAGCACAGTCTGCCCCGTGCGTGTGGCGCGTGCCACCAGCGTGCCGTTCTGCGCTCCACGCGACACCTGCAGCAGGTCGAACCTGGAAGGCAGCGACGAGGTTGCATGAAAAGATCTAGTGACGTGAAATTAATTCGTTTCTGAAATGTGATTTTTATTAGATTTTCGATTGAAACATTTGCAATTATAGCATAGGGATAAAAAAAATATGATGAGCTGCAGTGGTGTTCAGTTCAACTGAGTTTGATGAGCCATGCTCGTTAGCCTCCCCGTTGACAGTATAGTCGGAAACTTCATGATTGAGTTTTACTCAGTTATAACACTTGCTGAGGAATGCTGTTTAGCACCAGGAATAATGCAATTCTTTTGAATGACCACTAACGAGCATCAAATAATTAAAAATAAATAGCTTTGTTGATTGTTTCAAGTCTACTCTGCGTGACTTATTAAATGGTGATCACTATAGTTGTACAAATATTTTCTTGGCAATAATTTATCATGATAATAGATTAAATCTTAACGATTCATTAATCACCGATCAGCTGATCATGTTAGTCATACTAATGTGATCTTGTCTGATATGATATAATATATAATTTATAATAAAGTAATAACCCTGTATATTTGTTGAATTCATAGTATTTATGAATTTATATATAATCCAGAATAATTTAAATGATATAAGTTCTATACCAATTTTATATATCATCAAGGTGTGGATAATATATTTTAGTATAAACTTCATTAAATTCATATTAAATACATGATTCCATGGCAATTCAGTTAGCTATAATTGACACTTTAAGACATAATTACAAATAGAGTAGTCATACCTGCTAGGTCTATAGTGAAGGTCAACATTTGTTGTGTGAAACTTCTCTCCTATGTTGTCATGGAAACTGACGACAAACTCCAGCTTCATGCCGATGGGTACTGAAGCCAGCTTGTGTTTGCTTGTGTGTATTAGAGATATGGTGTTCAGCATGAGGTAGGACACTTCTTTCACCTGAAAAACACGACAATGTGTGGGTGAACTATACTCGAGTTGGTTTGCTTAGTCTGCCCTCCATCTGCTCCCTCTCCACTCTCTCTCACTCTCCCCTTCTCCCTCCCAACACCACTCTCTCTCTCTTTCTCTCTCTCCCCTTCTCCCTCCCAACACCACTCTCTCGCCATCTATCGCTCCTGCCCAATTCTCGGCCTTGTCGATGTAGCTATGGGAACACCAACACCCAGTATACGAGTTAAAGCAGCTCCTAATATTACTGTATTGCAGACACGCGAGAGGGAAGCGGCAGAACACATCGAACAGCAACGAGGCACAGCCTGACTGTCGCTGAAGCTCGTGTACGAACGTCGACGGGCGGACAGACCTTGACGAGGATGACGAGCGTTTGGTTGATGCCGAAGTCTTCGCGCGCTGTCACGAGTACAGACGCCTCGCCCACGCTCGACCCCGACACGATCCTGCCGGGCTGGTCCACCGATATCACGCCGTGCTTGCCTCGCTCCAATGACTGGGAGATGACCTGGTACGTAACGTCCGCCGAACCATCCCTTGTAAGGCACAAACAAAACCACTAATAAAAACATGGGTAAACACATATACAGATATAAATACATATACCACAGATATAGCTACCACAGGCCACCACAAATTTCAACCATAGTTACCATAGGCATGGGTCGAAATCATAAGGGGCCCCCGGGCCCGATGCCCGTATTTTAAGGCTTGGGTCTGACATTTCTAATACTAGCAAGCCCGACGGGCCCGTAGAAAATCCACCCCAGCATGCAAAAACATCTGGGAAATGTTGCGGGCCTATAATTTGCCTGACGGGCCTGTAAAATCCCTTACCTACAGGCCCGGCTGACCTGTAAATTTTCAAACCAATTTCTACCTCTGATAGGGTTACAAGTATACATTTATCCATTTAATGTCCCATTCAAATGTAAATGCTTGGTTGCTTACGACAGGTGATCAATATTGGTTGGTACATATAATATAATATAAAATTTAATATAATAATAAACACTAGTGTAAAAGCAACACAAGTGCGCATACTCAATTTACATTCTTTGTATGAGGTTTAGTATACGATCCCATTCGCACACGCAGTGAACATTGATGCTGCAAACCAATATTAAATAAACTACCTATTCGTTCCTAGATCCGCTTCAGTATCAGTTGTAATGATCATCTGTCCATCGCAGAGATTAGGCCGTGACACCTGCAACTTCTCAAACACCTGAAATTATGTAACAGAATTAAATTAGGACTGGTCCTAATATTTTGTTTCGTAGTCCTAATATTTTGTTTCGTAGTCCTAATATTTTGTTTCGTAGTCCTAATATTTTGTTCTCAACCAGTGTTGCAAAAATTCCAAACATTAACTCAATCCTACAAATGAGTTGTTTCTAATACCATACATTTCCTGAAGATTTTATTCTGACAATCGTTTTTGACAATTCTCCACTCGCCCCTAGTTTCTTATATCCTAGCAAAGTTGTTCCTAGTTGATACAGTACCAGGTTTTGTCTAACTTTAGGTTTATTCTAGTAATGCTCCCCCAGCATGTTCGACATATCTTTACAAAGTTGTTCCTAATATCATACTGTTTAATTTTTTTCTGCATTTTAAGATCATTCTAATAATTCTGCATCCACCCCAGTTACTCCCCAACTATTACCTAACGTTAACAATTACTCCCTCCCTCTCTCTCGCCCTTACTACCTCTCTCTCTCCCTCCCTCCCTCCCTCCCTCTCTCTCTCCCTTCCTCCCTCTCTCTCTCCCTTCCTCCCTCTCTCTCTCCCTCCCTCCCTTCCTCTCTCCCCTCGACGCTCACCTGTATTTGCACGTCGTCGGTGAGCGGACGGTTGTCGAGCAGCTGATAGCGTGCGTGTGCGTCTGGCACGACCCGCAGCCGCAGCGTCACCATGCCCTGCTGCCGCGCGTGCAGCCGCATCGCAAAGTTACCCTCGTCTGGCAAGCTGATGCCGCTCTGCAGCGAGAAACAGACGACATTGATGTGGTTAGTGATGCTCGCAGCAACAGACGACATTATCACAGTTCGTAATAGTCAGGAGGTCAGACGACATTGTTGCAGTCAGTGATTGTCTGAGCGTTAAACATTGTGGGGGTTAGAAATGGTCAGAATGGCACAAAGCTATCTACGGCTCCATTACCATTCTCTCCAAACAATTGTCCACAATTACGTATACACCAATATAATGACACAAATATACAATATAATAACGCAAGTATATAATTACACGATTAACACACAGTCTTTCCAACAAATCATTAGCATTTACCATTTTACAATCATTCATAAATTGCAATACGTTCGCAACTATTATACAAAAAAAGAACACTAGCTGCACAAATGTACACCGACAGGCCCGCACACAAACACACACACACAACACAT
>NW_014577091.1:160872-174892 GCF_000485595.1 Priapulus caudatus | reverse complement strand
ACAGGCGCGCAGCACAAACCACAACAACAACATAACAGCATAACAGAAAAAGCGGGCTGGAGCCACTACGATCTAATATCGACTCGCGTACCTGCAGCCACCGCATCTACGCTCACCTACCCCACCCATCCTAACCAACCGCTCCACCTACTCACCGCTAGCCATGCCACGCGGGGCCGCCTCAAGCCACTCATCCACCCTACCCACTAACCCGCACCTAGACTACCAACCGCAACCCCCACTGTGCCAGCCCCACCCACCACTGCACCCACCTACCCACTCACGGCCACCTAGAACTACCTAACCCGCGCAGCACTTGTCCAGCACCCACTCCGCACCTATCACACCACGCTACGCCACTCCACCCACGCTAGACACCCACGGCCACCTTCACCAAAGCCATCGCAGCCCTGCGCCTAGACCACTCACACACCTTCAATGTCGCGACAGCAGTAGCACCTTACACCACCCACGCACCATGCACCAGCCCTGGCCCACGCACTCACGGACCACACTACCGCACTCACGCCACCAGCCGATGCCAAGGCCGTGCCACTCACTCAGCGAACTACCATACCGCCACTCACCCACCCACCGGCGACGCAACAGTCCAGCCTGCCGCACCACTACACCCACGCTACGTGGCACAGCTCACGCCACGACTAGACAACCAACGCACCCACCACCATCCAGCCGCTGCACACCACTCCACCACCATACCGCATCACACCAGCCTTAGACACCCCAACCACCACCACCACATCCAGCCCTGCCACCACTCACCCACCTCCTCACTCACCCACCCACCATCCAAGCCCCTGCCAGCGCACCACGCACGCTACGCCACCTGCACGAACGCACCCCCCACCACCATCCAGCCCTGACCCACACTCACAACCACCTACCGCACTCACCCACCTAAGACAACCCAACAGCCCACCACAATTCCAGAGCCCTGCCCACACATCGACCCACCTACCCCACCTCACCCACCTAGACACCCGCAACCACCCACCACCATCCCAGCCTGCCCACCACTCACCTCACCTTACCCACTCACTCTAAAGAGTAATGTATGATGGAGATACATCACTGTACAGTCACTGCCTAAAGAGTAATGTATGATGGAGATACATCACTGTACAGTCACTGCCTAAAGAGTAATGTATGATGGAGATACATCACTGTACAATCACTGCCTGAAAGAGTAATCTATGACACACACCGACAGCACTTTTATCAGTACAATAGTACTACATTTACCTGAAAGAGGGCGCCCAGCACCAGCGTGATGTTCCTAGGCTCCAGCCTCAGCGGCGGGAACACCTGGATCGGTTTTGCCTGACTAGAGATCTTCTGCTTGTTCTGCAGCGTTGCGTGTGCGCGCAGCGTGGTGTGGCCGAGACTCACGCCTCGCACGATGTAGTTCAATCGATTCGGATCCTTGTTCGTTGATGGATCGGGCCTGCATGGGGAGAGACAGCGGGACTGCGTCAAGCGAACAGCTGCGGCTGTGTACTTCTGTATTACTTTCAGCTACTACCATATTATACTATACTATATAATACTATATTATACCCAACTATACTAAGCTATACTATACCATACCAATACAATACCATTCCATACCATATCATACCATACTATATTGAAACTATAGGCACCTTAAGTCTAGAATGTCATAAATTTTGAAGTAGTGTCATGCAAAAGTTATGACATTTTGGATTCATGATGGTTATAACTAATTATGTTTCTGACAATTAGCCCCAGTACTATACTTAGAGTGATAAGATGCAGTTGGATATATTCCCCCTGTAATGCAAGTTTACCTTCTCTCAAAACACATATTAATAATAATTAACATGCTATGTCGTAATTATGATACGTAAATAAAATATTAAATAAAGTATAAACAAAACCAGTATGGCAAGAGGCAGTGCTATTTTCATCAGCAGATGGAGACTATTAATATTGCAACATATTACTTTACTATTAACATTAATAATGAACCATATTTGGCATTCAGTATTGCAAATACAAATGACATAAAATACAAATCAACCGCAATGAAAGGGTTATAATATCGGGTTTGATGAAATTACATCAAATGAATAAATATAATCAAAGTCATTAATTAGCAAGCGTCATACTTGACACTGATGATCTCAGATCCAGATTCAATTTTCAGGTTCATAAGTGTGAAGAACTGTGCCGAGAGTGGCTTGCCCGTCGAATCCAGCACCCTCACAGATGCCCGCACTTCGTCACGCAGCTCCACCTAGCAGCAATAAAATGAAGTAACGGGGGTAGGTAAACGTTTTACAAACACGTAGTAGTATGTTAGAACAGACCAGTGGCTCTTAACACATAAACACAACATGAAAGCAGGGTGTCAGGCAATTGTGAGTGTGCTACCAAATGATACCAGTGGCTCCCTGAACTATTGTTTATAGTCCGATAAAGCCGACACCAAGCGAGTGCTAAGCTAGCACCTAAGGCCCAGAAATTTAGTGGCAGACAAAAAACATTACAGCCCAGTGCATACAGACAATTTTATAAGTCGTTCAACTGTTGCGTAACCAGAAATCGTCCTTGTGTGCATGACCAAAGAACTACTATTGAGGACAGAAAATAAAAAGTTCAAGGATCGATTCCAGTATTCGCTCACGCAGTACTGGAGGTACTATAGCATACTATACTATAGCAAGGGGCCGGCAAGCAAGCGTCCAGCACCAAGAATCTCAGCCACGACTAAAAAAAAAAACTAAGACTAAGAACCGCTGCAGTGGACAGAGGACACCGCAGTCGTTCTTCTGTTGTCTAGGCTCACCTTGTCGACGACCCTCAGGTCGATGGAATCGACGCCGGACACCTGCACCTGCGCCCTGGCCGGGTCGGCGGCAAACAGACACAGGTCATACGCGGTGAGCGACAGCGCTCCGTCGTGCGCCGGCGCAACGCTGACAACGCGGTTGTCGACGGCAACCTGCGCGACGCGACTCTCGCGCGGCTCCACGTGGAAGTAGCCGGAACCCTTCTGAATAGACAGCGCCACCTGCAGGGAGAATAGTCGTACGAATCGGTAAACACCCGCAAACCTTTTCTCTTGATTAAACGTGAAAATGCCGACTTGCGAGTCGGAAAAATCTTAATATTTCTACCAAATGTTAGAATGGGGTCTTGCGCACCAAATGCCTGCCGTACACATAACAAGATTCAGCATGACCATTGCTCGCATTTCTTCATTAGTCAGACTCTCACCTTGTTCGAAGGATGGTTAAAGATAGAGATCTCGTCTGGTTCGATAAAGCACTCCTCTACCAGCTGCAGCTCCACAGAACGACTAATCGGGGGCTTTATATCAACCTGTAGCAAACAAAATATTAGGGCTCACACCGAGTTATATGCCTGTAACAAGTTGCCTACACCTACGTGTCTATATCAAGACCACTGCCTTATTTCTTTACTGTACTATAAAGATATCAAGGACGATTCACCAGGTCATAAAAATATAGAAAGACTGTAAAACGTTACCATGCCTACATCCCACATTACACGAATGGTACGCGTAGTATACAGTATAAAGTAACATCTCAACAACAACAGGCTACAACTGTTATTATAACGTTACCTCGTGGGAAATCTTCTGAGATGAAAAGTAATTGTTATTGTAGTGAGTTGCCCGTGCAGTGACGATTACCGACCCTTCAAGGCTCTTTGGTCGCAATGTTTGCAGACCTATGCAACAGAACAACATCAACTCAATCACAAAGCAATCATTAACCAATACAGGGTTTCTTCTGATGGAAAATTAGACAAAGGAGGTAATGGCCAGTTTGGGGAAAAACGCGCATGACCAACCAATCAAATAACGGGAAAGTGTAGAACCCATGTCACAGGACTCAATAAACGCACATGGCTATCTAAATATGCCAGAAGCAGGTGGTGATCTATTTATTTTTGAGTTGACAATATTTTGACAATGCCGGGTAAATACAGGGACATTTTCACACCGGCGACGTTAAATTTGACAACGGCGGTGCACAACTGTGCCTCTTATGTATAAGAAACCCTGCAATAACTCGGAAGATTGCTTTCTTCACTAGTTTAGTTTCTTATTTTACCCTTCATCTGTTCACCTAATCACCATGCTGGACCACAAATAATTTAAAAGTAATTTATTTTATCATAAATATAAGTATTTATCCTTTTAGCAACAGTTTTAACAATGGGTCTAGTTGTCTTAGACCACCTGATCAAGGTTGCTTGTGCTTGTCACCAGATGGCAGCAGGTAACAAGATCTGACATAGCTTGACAAAAACAGCTACATCTGTTCTCGAAACTAATACTAACAAGGTGAAATGAATGAATTTACCATAAAATAAATTTACTCTCATATCATCATGAAATCGAACCAACTTATTCCAAGATCAATATCAATGCTGACACTTCGGTGTTAGCCACAGACAAAACAACTTCATGCATTATATATGCACTCAAACTTGTATATAAAGGGTCACTCAAGGCAAATGCCACGTGTCCTTTATAGACCCTTTTTAAGGTGTCCATTCTATAGAGGGATCTACTAACACAGGTTTGGCCGCACATGCAAGCACGCACAGGCAGTATATATGAACATATATATATACATATAAATCGAACACCCACTTCTGGCATGTCTGTGCCACGCTGGTCCGTCCTGTTCTTCCCGCTGCACACCGTGAGTGTTGTATAGACTCGCCAGCGTCTGATCGTTGATCTCCCACTCAATCGCTAACGAGGAGAAGTTATCAAAGCGTCTGCCGTTGTTATCCTTCAGGATGGCAAGGATGTCGACATTGCGATCGCAGTGGGCCGGGATCTGCGGGCAAACAGTTAGGTGCATCAATGAAAATAAAATGTAGCCAATTCACGCAACTATCTCTTTCTGTTGCTACTTTTACCATGCAGTTCTGCATGCTTTTACCATGCACGCTTTTAGCATCTTGTTTCTGTTACAACTACCATTGCGGTAATGCCACACAATCATTTCCTGAATGCCGACGTCGCTATGGCCTACTTCAGAGCCAACAACAGAATTACAGTAAATGACCCACGACACACATAGTACAACCTAATACCTATAAACCTATAATTACCATAAACTAATATAATAAATATAATATAACACACTAAACAACCCGTACGGTACAACACACCAAACCAGAAGACTCACAACTGAGCCTCAAGCACGAAAGACCTCGCGTAACCCGTGTACCACTACTCACTGGCAGCTCGGAGTCTGGAGTGATCGGACAGGGAGGAATTTCGAGGTCCGGCTGCGCCACCAGCGGCAGCAGATGTAGACTCACCGGCAGGGCACACGCAAACCTGCGAGAAACCAGAGAGAGATGCGAGTGCATGGGGTTAGCATGGGAAACATGTGTGCATTGGAAATGTGACAGCCACTGAGAGCCTGCATTTAGCGAGTGAGTATAAACCTGCCAACAAAAAAGCCCACAACGTCTATTGATTCTCTGTGACACGACCTAGATTCTGATCTAGTGGCAGAGCAGGGTAGCTCGCACACCCTCTTAATGCTGCTACTATCCAACTATGAAGGAAACTTGGGTCAGTCAGCAGAGACCTTTCCCGACCCAGTTTTAGTTTGCGATCCAGGGGAAACAACCTACTCTTCGAAGCCAGGAACACAACGCCAAAGTATGAGCAATGTTAATGAGATATAACTAACACAATGGGAACCAACACAGATACATAAAGAAACAAAAGCGTGCTTGCATACCTGATGCTTGCAGAGGCTTTGGCTGGCTTCGGGTTTGTGGACGTGGCCTCGTTTCCGACGAGCACCGTGAGTTGCTGTTCGCCGAGTCCTGTACACAACACCCAGCTCAGGTGCAGCGTCTCTGCAACGTGTCCACGCAACGACACATTAATGCAACGCGGTTGCACAAGACAGGGTCGCAATACGTGCAATCCATCATTGCTCCTACTACTACCCAGTATTAAAATGCTATGCTGTCGGGCAAGATCCTAAACCAGCAATCATACATACACACACACGCACGCACACCTTAACACGCACGCACACGTTAACATGCACGTGCACGCATGGATGCGCAAACAGGCACACACAATATCCTCACAATCAAAGTTACAAGCTTATCACAAGACACTTTAGTGCTATCCCAGAAAATCAATAAATCTAAGCTAGCTCACTTATAGCTCACACTGTGGATATATATAGGACAAAGTAAGAACAACTTTCTGGCAATGAACAAGGCTTGTTATTGGACAATTTAACTTTGCATAACACACCTTCGATCTCACAGCGAGTCTACGTCGCTTCATGCCGACTGACGGAAGGACCAGTCTTAATTATAACTGGATCATCGTCACACGAAACACAGACAAACAAGCAAGATAGAAACTTACTGTAGGCTCCGTATGTATGAGATGGGCTGAGAAATGAATCATCCTCAAGCTTCACTGAAAGCAGATGAGTTTATGTAACAGTGTGAACAGCGTCGAATCGAAACAATCAAAAACTCGTATCTTTACATTATTAACCCTTTTTAACCTCATGGGTACAATATGCTGCCAATGATCATTCCAAGATCCCTTTCCAAAAAAAATCTTCGAACAAACCATATAAAACACAGGAACAGAAAATAAGCCTGTCTACTGTCTATCAATTGCCAGGAAGAGTGTAATTAATTTCGATAATCATAAACCTTCCAAGGGTCTCGACTATACGCATTTATATATCATCACTGTAACGACATAAGAAAAGGTTAAATTCGCCATCACCAAGTTCATTGCAATGTCACATTTACGCTAATAATGACTGCTACTCCTACTACAAACAACAACGACCACTATCATCATCACCAGTAACGCTACTAGAGCGACTATATGTATCAAGCTTACGATGTCGGTAGAATCCTGCCGGGTCAAGAACCCACGGCTGTGGTCCTCCCTCAAACACAACCTGCTTCGAAGAGCCGACGGCCACTACTGCCACCTGTTCTGGGTCCAGCGGCTAAAACAAGATGCAATGAGCTAAATCAGATTCAGATTTACATTTCGCAGACTATACCACCAACCATGGTTCTCTCTTGGCATTTAATGCATGTCAGGTCCAACATGCATTCAAAGCTGAAGCTAATTTGCAAAATCCAATAAATCCTTTGACGTGCCTTATTTGCCAGCTGGGTTTACGTTTAACAATCCCAACATAGTCATGCTGTTTTGACAGGTTGACGTATACGTTCCAAGCTGATCTATTTAATTAAATATTGGGGCTGCTTATGACATGTGTAATTGACCCCAACTGGTACAACCCTTCTCCATCTATCTATGGTAAGGACCTTCCCATTCATCCATGAGTTCTGAAAATCGTGTGAGATAACATTGTGATAAATATACATATTTGACTTCAGGAATAGATACTTTCCATCTCACAATCTAGATGCATCTTAACCTAATTTAAAATCAACTGACTTAAATAAAATTCATACTTTCTATATATTTAGATATCGAGTCAGTGCATGAGATGCATTACCACAAGAGGGTTCTGTGTTGCTACACTCAAAGTAGCATATATACTTATAAGAAATTGCCAAGATACATTCTGGTGACATGAGAAACCTACGTGGGTGATTTCTACAGTCCAGGTAGCATACACTCTGATGGGACATAACTACGGTACATAGACACAGCACGAGATATATAACCACGACAAATTTGTGAGCTGCTGCTCTCGGTAATGTATATTGTGACGAATGACAGCTATAATAATATGATATATTCTGATACCACGAGATATCTACAACAAATGGTTTGTATGCTGCTAGTCGCAGTAACATATTATGAAAGATGACAGCAATGATATATATATATGCTGTGATAGCCTTAAATATTTACCACAAGGGGTTTGTACGCTGCCACGGTAGCTACTGCCTCGAGCTTCACTGTGCCGTAATGATACTGCACAGTCACATCTGTGCTTCCCAGCTGTAAGCCCTTCACTGGTATCACCACGCAGCTGCCGGCCAGTTTAGCAGCAGTTTTGTCGGCTGCGGAGAAGAAATATTAAATGTGCAACCTACGTAATATAAAGTGCTTGTTGAATTCACCTATTCTACATTGCAGCACCAACCTGTGCTGCTCATTTGAGTCGAATGACGTAAAAGTATTCGCGCATATGCGTTCATTACAAACAGTGCAAACAAATCAGTGAATCAACAAATCAAAAAAGCGATATATTATTGTAAATACAATACATTCATCCATACACGCACTCACGCACGTATGCACGCACATTATATTATCTATATATATAACCTACCTTTTGTCTGTTCAAACACGGTATTAAGCCCAATGGTCACTTTAAATGGCACCATGCTGCAATCATTGAAGGTGACCCGCCGCTTCTCCCCATCTGAATATAATGACATGCCGATACATACAAGCCGTATAATACCACCAATTAGAATTAGAAAAAGTTACCATCGCAACCGATGCAAAGTCACTGCATTTTCCGAGCCGAACACTCCCGAAAGTGATTTCTCTCTTGACAGAAAAAAATGAATTCATGTGCTCGTCGGCTATTCAGCGTATTCTCTAGGGCGCGAGAGCCGCGACACATACCGAGGGTGTACTCAGCAGACATGGCGAGAGGCAGGTGTAGCACCGATCCGATCTCCACCTCAACAACGCTCGGCAGAAATCGCATCTCCGTCGGCGGCAGAACATAGACCTGCGAATAAAGCAAGGTAAGGGTCGAGTCCTTCCTTTCAGCTGGCAACTCGACTCCATTTTGTTGTCTATTCATTTGTTTTCTCGTCTTTCTTGTCTCTCGTCTATTCATTGTTCGTCGCTGCTATTCATTTATACATCTATCGTCTTTCTTACGCTTTCAGGGATTAATCTTATAGTAATTATTCGTAGCCGATTGAAATCTTGTCAACAGGATCTGCGCCAAACAATCACGACTACATTTGAGGTATTTCCCTTAAGGACTACCAAAACTCGTTCAGCTATTGTGCCTAAGTAACTGTGCATAAACTGTGTAAAAAAAAGTTTGCATAAATCCCTAAAGCAGAATACCTCGAGAACGTTCCTCTTGAATGTCAGAATCCTACTTCCAGTTTACTGTACAATTGACACACACACACACACACACACACACACACACACACACATGCACGTATGCGCACAAGCAGATTTACCTCGCCCTGACCAGTGTGCGCTGGGTTTCGGACGTCTGCGGCCAACACGGTCGTGCGCCCGGCTCCCAGGGTCACCATCTCACCCTTCACGTTAACTCTGGCCACGCCCGTGTCCGACGAGGACCAGCTGAAGTTGCCGCTTCCTCCAGACGCCTAAGCGGAAACGAGAGAGCAAATGTCATTAGGAAAAACCTGCAGAGATACTTCCGTCACTGAGACGTCGGAATCGTACCAGTAGCTTCGTCAGGTTCGCAGGTTGGTCATAAATAGTCACCCTGATTACCTTGAGGGTGTAATGGTAGCTGCCTTTGTTGACCGGTTCCCACGGAAACACCAGCTGTGGCGGGGTCACCACGATAGGGTCGAATATCTCCACCTCCTGTGCTGCCTTCATTGGAGGCTTTAATTTTATTTCTTTTCCATCCTGATAATAAGAAGTTAAACCAGATTCATCACAACTCATTGTCAATATGGTTGATTTTTATCACACCATGGTGGGCAAGAGCGTTCAACGTGCAATTCTTATGCAAGTGCGATGAAGGTTGTGACAGACTACATGGTTACACATGTTCTCTCTACTAAACCCAACACTGCCTCTAAGTGGACAGGCGAGTTGCCAACAACTGCACTTAGCTAAGGCTTGGCTGGAACACCACGCAAGTACGATGCTCAATTATTTACTTTGATACATACGACAACGACCACAGAAGTACACACGTAACTCTAGTTCCAAATGGTCGAATTATGAACAAAATTTCGGAACCAATTACAACCGTAACTTGAAGACTCAACATAACGACTCTAATGCCGCTAACACCAATACTTGACAATATCCGCAAATTCCATGCACTGGGCGGTTGACTTATAAACGAAATTTCCTAACAAATTATTTTCCATCATACACTAAACACTCGCGAATAGTAATTCCAGCACCACCGTCGAACATTACAGCATATGAACATGGCGCACGAAACGTATGAGAAGAGCGAGGTTACCGTGGCGACGACGGCATCGAGTAAGCCATGAATGCTGGTAGTGCCGGTCTGACGGGTGTGAACCCTGTGATACGTGCCGTTCTCCGACGAGTACAGCACCTCAAAGTACTTCTCCGAGAACGTAGCAACGACACGGAGATTCTGCGAACATGCAATGAGCAACGCAGTGTTATTTGTGGCTCGAAATCTGTCTCCAGCAAAGGAGATCTGCTATGGAAGGAGTTGCATTTACTACTCCCATGTCTATACTAGGAAAGCAGAGCCCAGTTTGGTTAAATCAGGTCAAAATACAGGTGGAATTTGACGCATTTATGTTACACGTTTAATTTTTGGCAGTACACTTTACACGTGAAAGCCTTTTTGTAACAAGAATGCCCAGATTTAGACCCACCTAAATGCATGCATATATTTACTCACACACACGCATGCCCCTACTTACAATCGCATCCGCCCACCGCACGCACGCACATTGGCACGCGCACGCACGCACGCACGCACGCACGCACGCACGCACGCACGCACGCAAACAAGCCAAGAAATTCCAAAAAAATAAGTCATTACATCAGAAGGGTGTATTCTGTGGCTCTCCCTGTCGTAGATTTCTATCATTATATCATAGACACGGTCAGTTTGTAGAACCCACACCCTTCCTGGTAGGACCACGAATCCTGTAATAGATTTACACAAGACATAACATACCTGTAGACAGACCTAAACACATGTTTAAAGCTGGTAAGTCATGCAATAAACAACTGCACACAGATTAATTCTGGTAAAACTGTTTAAACACACTGAGAGCAATGCGTGAATTACAAAAATGACTACTGTAGGTCCACTGCATCGCTCGACGTACAACCTACCCAGGTATCCAGGTGTGACTACGTAGATGTGTCCAGTTGGGTGGTGGATGAGCTCTTTTATATTTATATCTGAGGTCGACAGTTGAGGAGTGTATCCTAACAAGTCTCTAAGCTCACGCACAGTCGACGTTGGATAGGCCCTCTTAAGAAAGGCAGATGGGAAAACGTGCCCACAATATTGCGTGCGCCAATGCGGTTCAAAAGCCCTGGAGTGAAACCCCCGAATAAAAATCCAATGCACAACTTACTCATTATACGTCTAATACAACAATTCTGATCCTATACTCATCACACTGATCAGTGGCTCAGGAATCTAATGAATATAAAGGATACTTCTGTCTTTCAGAACAATCTCGGTATTTCCGTATTTCAATCCCGTCACCGTCGACGTATCAACTTCCAGACTGCCAATGCTGGTGTCAGTCAACTCCAGGTAATACTGCTGAGACGGCATGCTGATTTCTGCGAACGGTAGATAACCAGGTTAAAAAACTTTCGTGAAACGCACACGATTTCCTTCCAACGGGACACGGTTTGGAACTGATACGACATACACACATACATGCCAGCTGCTCTCTCTCTCTGTAAACTGCTCGTGACGCGACGTGCAGACGCGACGTGTGATGTGCCCTCGAGACGTGCAAACCCGCTCCCTCGCGACGTGCAGATGCCAGGGTGCGAAATTAACGGGAGTCCGGAGTCAAATACTCCCTGATTTACTGTCGAACTCCCTGATTTGACACATGCAGGAGTCTGTGCGACTCCATGAAAATTCTGCCATATACTAACTAGTTCGTTCCGGAGCACGGCCTTGCGGAATTACCGTATTTTTTCAGCTAATGTTCAAAGAAAATTTGGCAGACGTGCAACTGCACGAATCTTAAAAATAAGCACATGCGTTATTGTTAATATCTTTAATTTTGAACCTCAGACTGCGGACTCCCTCTTTTTGAGGGTAGGGAGTCCGTTGGACTCCCGTGTTCAAAAGTTAATTTCTACCCCTGGGATGCGCCATCGCCGGCGCTTCTCTCACCGTGAGCTCGTCCCTGCTTGATGAGCTCGACCCTGTAGGCGACGGACGTGTGCTGGAGCAGGTAGACGTCGTGCGCCGGGTTCAGCATCAGGTTAGCGACGACGATCAGCGCGACCGTGCTCGCGTTCACAGCCTGCCGAGAAACAACACGCACGGTGGTGGGTGCACGCTCACTGTCACTCACAGCAGTGTTAAGCCCCGGACACACTAGGCGATTTTCAGCGGCGATTGAGTCGCCCGACTCAATCGCCGGTGAAAATCGCCTACTAGTGTGTCCAGTGAGTCGCCGGCGAGTCCGACAACATGTTTGATAAAATCGGGTGATTATTTGAGTCGTGCGACTACAATCGCCTAGTGTGTCCGGGTCGGCGAATGAGTCACCTGAATGTACAATTCATAAGCCAAGCAAATGGTGCCATTATCAATCATGTGACTATCAATGTAGGTGGCGCGAGTGTTTTAGTGTTGCAGGGTGAGAAAAATCACCGATGAAATGTGTGTCCACTTAGTCGTCTGACTCAATCGCCCGACTCAATCGCCTGAATAATTGACTAGTGTGTCCCAAGCGTTACAGAGATGAATGGTTCACCCAAGGGTGACTGAAACTTACCAAAAACATAAGGGGTGCAGGCGCACTATCCCTCACAGCAGTGCTACTAAAAACTATTTCAGCGTCATTCCACCTCGAGTCTTCGTCGCAAAATTTCATTCACCCGCGACTAAATTCCCTTATGTTTTTGGCAAGTTGCATTCACCCCAAAATAATTTCATTCACCCGTGGGTGAACCATTCACAAGTTTAAGTAACACTCCCTTACAGCGCTTCCTATCGTAACACATTTGTGTGAGAAATGTATCTAAATATACATGATAAACAAAAAGAATATATGTTAGATGTGAATTTAAATGATCCAACCTGCAGACTAACTTCAACATTCATGAGTGGGATGTGTCTCACAAGACTTATAAATTTATAATTCCCATAGCCTTTAAATGTAATGTACTGTATGATCATACCTTATAGGCTGGATGTCTCAGCTTGACTGTCACTTTGGCAGAACCAGTTTTAATCCCTTCTACCAGACACATGTGCCCTTGCAAGCCCTGGCGTTCCAGCATATCGATATAATGTGGTGTTTCATAGGGTGATTCTTCAAAGGTAAGGACCCTATGGTATAAGAATAACTTTTTGTAAAGCAAAATTAAGTAGATAAGTTATTTTATTGTTAAGAGTATTAGGAATGAACACATTTTGCTTACATGGTGTATACACCTACAAACATTATTTTGTTCTAAGGCTTTTTTAACATATACGTAATGAAAGCATGACAACTCTTTCGGCAATTCTACATTCTATTAAAAGAAATGAATGTAAGTAACTTCTTTATGCTGATGCTTTCAACACACCTGAGTACACTGTTTGCATCCACATAATTATCTTGGCCTGAATCCGTGTTTGAAATCAAGTTCCACTGAAAAGCCAAACCCTCCAGGCTTGAGAAAGTATCATCTGAAAAAGATTGTACATAAATACGTGAACAACTTGAACACTAATAACAGATAACACATCATATATTGCCTTTCATCTGCATATATCTATCTACCTCCAGTATTACCCTATTCAATCAGGACTTTGAATGACTAGACAGAAGAATGTTGTACTCTGTTCTACAACTCAACTACAATGAAAGCTATAGTTGCAGCGCATTTACACTAATTGTGGTCTGACGATAGTGAAGTCACACTTCAACACAATTCTGTTAAAAGCTATACCTTGATCATTGAATGCTCTAAGCTCAAAAAGCTCTGGAGCATCTTCCAAGAAGAGCTCGCGGGTGGTCGTAACAATCTCTAGACGATGTATCTTGTCAACGATGACGTCGCACCTTAGTACCTGACCAG
>NW_014577091.1:159145-160392 GCF_000485595.1 Priapulus caudatus | reverse complement strand
CACAAAATTAACAATGGGTTAGTTAATCACTGGCAATAAATTTTTATTGAGGCAATCCTTACATTATCATTTCCTCCCTCAAGCTATCTTCAAATATTCAAGATAAATAGTAATTTGTTACCTAATTAAGTAGTGGTAACTTGTATGATAGATAGTTTGATAAAATTATACACATCCTCCCAGTAAACTATGCTTTTAGTTTACAAAAACAACATAACTATTCCATTTAAGATGTAGTAGAAAGCTATGAGTTTTATGATTTAATTTTAATGCAGGTTTCTTCACAGACAAAAACTAAAATAGGGAAAAATTACAAAAGTAATCACAATCTGAGTCATAACTAGGGGTGCACCACATCTCGGATTTGACCACAACCTCAATTTTTCAGAGTTATATTTTGACATTTTCCTAATTTTATTTCTGTTACAAGAAACATCTTACCAGCAGTTAGTTATTATTTTAGTAATGTACTTCCTTACTCAGGGGTAGAAATTAACTTTTGAACAAGGGAGTCCAACAGACTTCCTACCCTCAAAAAGAGGGAGGCGCAAAATTAGGGAGTCTGCAGTCTGAGGTTCAAAATTAAAGATATTAACAATAACGCATGTGCTTATTTTTAAGATTCATGCAGTTGCACGTCTGCCAAATTTTCTTTGGACATTAGCTGAAAAAATACAGTAATTCCGTTAGGACGTGCTTCGGAACAAACTATAGTTAGTATGGCAGAATTTTCAGGGAGTCACACGGACTCCTGCATATGTCAAATCAGGGAGTCCTACAGTAAATCAGGGAGTATTTGACTCCGGACTCCCGTTAATTTCGCACCCTGCTTACTGATTGAATATATAAATATATAATCATACCATTAATCTACAATTTCTATTTCAACAAATCCTAAAACTAATCTTTCTGAAAACAACTGACTCCTACACCAATAACCAGAACTAGAACTTGAGTGAGCAATGCATGTCTCATGTTCGCCTCAGTGATGTGCCTGCTAATTCTATTTCATTGGAGTCAATTAATTTTGCACGATACGGGACCAAAGCTATGACGTTTGTTTTAAGATAAAGTTAGGGTTCCAGCTGGATAATTTTCAAGTACCAGCTGGTGCAGGTTTCGACTGGAACATTAAAATTAGGATCTGGTACAACCAGGGCTCGAATTAAGCGCCGAGAACGGCAATGCAATTTTTTTAGGGCATGTGAGAAATCGCTTTGAATTTTCTCTAAAATGGAAGGGCACAG
>NW_014577091.1:154052-159135 GCF_000485595.1 Priapulus caudatus | reverse complement strand
TTGGACTGCGAACACATTTTGCTACATGATACTTATACACCTACAAACATGCTTATTTTCTTCTAAGGCATTTTTACCACCCTCCCTATACGTAATGAAAGCAATGACAACTCTTTCGCAATTCTAGATTTCTATTAAAGAAATGAATGTAAGTAACCTTCTATTATACAACTTGTTGATGCTTTTCAACCGTACCTGAGTACACTTGTTTGCATCACATAATTATCCTGGCCTGAATCCCGTGTTTTGAAAGTCAGTTTCCACTGAAAAGCCCCCCCCCGCCCCCCCCCCCCTACCCCCCCCCCCCCCCCACCTCCCCCCCCCCTCCCCCCTCTCCCACCACCCCCGCCCACCGCCCCCCCCCCCCCCGCCCCACCGCACCACACAAACCACCCCTCGCCCCCGCCCCCCCCTCCCCTCACGCCCCCCCCCCCCCCCCCCCCCCCCCCCCCCCCCCCCCGCCCCCTAACCTCCAGGCTTTGAGAAAGTATCATTCTGCAAAAGTATTTGTACATAAAATAGGGAACAACTGAACACTGAATAACAGATTAACTTACTTCATAATATTCGCTTTATCTGCAATATATCATAATCAACCTCCAGTATTACCCTATTCAATCAGTACTTCTTGAATGCACTAGACAGAAGAATTGATTGTACTTCTGTTCCACACAACTCATAACTGACATATGAAAGCTATAGTTGCAGCACATTATACTACTCATTATGGGGCCCTGACGATAGTGAAGTCACACTTCAACACAATTTCTGTTAAAACCATTACTTGATCATTGCAATGCTCTTAAGCTCAAAAAGCTCTGGAGTCATCTTCAAGAAGAGGCTCGGGGTGGTCGTTAACAATCTCTAGACGATGTATCTTGTCAACGGATGGACGTGCGCACGCTTAGTACCTGACCACTCGACAGAGAAAATAAAGCCGCTAGTCACACAAAAATCTAACCATAGACAGAGCTGCAACTCAACAGGAGAGCTAGCAATAACTACCAGCAGTCGAATACGCCATAATATGCCATACGATCACGAACACATGATAACGACGCATATCACGACCAGTGCGTACTGACGATGTACCACGGCTTCCCATGTAACGTGTATGTGTTACGCAGCTGGCTCGTCCACTCGCTGCCTGCTGCCTGCTGACTGCTTGCTGCGGAGCTGGCTCCACTCCTCACCAAACACATCGCTAGAGCTGGATGGTTGCTCGCTCGTTAGCACGGCTCGTTGTGCCTGCACGCTCCATGCACCGCTCGCTGGCTCCGCTGGCGCTGGCTGGCTCGCTGCGCTGCTGGCTCCGCCTGCGCTGGCTGTGCTCGGCCTCGCTTGCCTGACGCCCGCTAATATCGAGCTACTCGCAGCGAAACACTACGAACACACAAACACACGACTACGAGAGCTCGAATAAACAAATACCTGTACAATTGTTATAACTCTTGATTTGTCGGCTATCTTACCATATATTGGCATTTCCTCCATCAAGCTATCTTTCACAAGTATTGCCCAAGATAAATGTAATTATAGATTTACCTTAATTAGAAATGTAGTCTGCTAACATGTATTGATAAGATAGTTGATAAAAATCATACACATCCCTCCCAGTAAACTAATTGCTTTTACCAAAAGCAACGCAAACTACTTTCATTTAAGATGAGTTAAGAAAGCTATGAGTTTTTATGATTTATTTTATGCAGGTTCTTCCACAACTAGACAAAAACTACACTGGGCTGGAAAAGGTAGTGCCACAATACATGAGTCATAACTAGGGGGTGCACCCCACATCTCGGAGTTTTGACCAGCAACCACAAAACTCTCTTTCAGAGGTTATATTCTTGACATTTTCCTAATTATTTCTGTTACAAGAAACCATCTTACAGCAGTTTAGTATATTAGTCTTTGAGTGATAACTGTACTTTCCTTACTCATGACGTGGTCATGTGAATCTTTAATTCCTTCTTGAACCAATGGAGTTCAACAGACTCCCTTATCGCCCTCAAAAAAGAGATGCGCAAATTAGGGAGTCGTGCAGTCTGAGGTTCAAAATTAAAGATTATTAACACCAATAGAACGCAATTGTGCAGACTATGTTTTTTAAGCATTATGCAGTTTGCACGCTCCTCGGCCAAATTTTCTTTGAGCATTAGCCTGAAAAAAATACAGTAATTCGCTGCAGGACGTGCCTTCGCGACAAACCTATAGTTAGTATGGCAAAATTTTTCAGGGAGCCACGACGGATCTGCTGCACATTAATAGTCAAACTCAGGGAGTCTCGACAAGGTAAATCACAGGGAGTATTTGACTCCGACGACTCCGCGTACGATTTAATTTTTTCGCAACACTGCTTAAAAATGTATTGACATCAGCTTGATAAATTATATTAATATACCATTAACTCTACGATTTACTATTTCAACAATCGCTAAAACTAATCTTTCTGAAAACAACCGATCCTACACAAGTAAGCCCAGAACTAGAACTTGAGTGCAGTCAATCATGTCTCATGTTCGCCTTCTCAATGATGTGACTGCTATTCTATTTCTATTGCGAGTCCAAATAATTTTTGATTCGATACAGGACAACAAGCTGATGACGATATTGTCCTTTAAGATAAATGTTTAGCGGGTCCAGCGCAGGATAACTTTTCAAGTTCCAAGTGGATGCCAGGGTTTTGTCCCGAGAACATTGGCGAAAACATTAAAAGAATTAGGATCTGGTACAAGCCAGGGGCTCGAATTAAGCTGCGCGGGAGACAACCGGCCCAATGAGGAATACATTTATATTAAGTTAGGGCAGTGTGAGATAACCACTACGAGAACTCCTCTCGCAATTATTCTCTAAAATGGAAGGGGCCACAGAGGTCAATTTTAAAAGAGCCACCAAGCAACTCTAAAATTTGAGAAGGGCCACGCAAAGGCCGACTTTTGTAGAAATAAAGCGAAAGAACTGCAGTATACTAAAATTAGCATACACGATCCAACGATACGCTCTATTTGCTATCTTAACTGTTATCTTATCAAATATGCTCCGATGTAGAGCTTACACGCCGTAACACCGACCCTGTACCCCCCCTCATGCTAATGGAAGGAGGTACAAGTGTGCACAAGATAACTCTTTACATTGCCGCATATCGAGGTGGAACGAGATCTACATTCTCGATGCTCTGTTACTGGTCTCTAGCCCTCCTGTGCCGTATGCTATCGGGTTTCAAGCTCGTCATTGCAACTACAGCACACGCGCACGCACGTTATTGTATGACTCGAGCTAAAACACGAAACTAGGGCCAGCTTAGATTAAACGGCACGACGGGCAATTACACAAAAAGGGCAAGGCAGGTGACTGCCGTCGGTCGGCGTTGGATTTTCAGGGGCAGTTACGGCGCATTTGATAAAAACAAAACGGGCACCGACGGCAATTGGCCGTCAGTGCGTTTGGCTGTTGAATTCCGAGCCCTCTGGTGGAGTATCAACACTTTCGCTAAGATAAGCCATCTAGGACGGGAAATGTGCTAAGTTCCGAAAGACCTGGGGAGCGTTTATTTTAACACGAACCTTTCTCCGCTATTCGGCGAACTTATAGTACGGGTTATCTGCTACTTATGTAAAAAAAATTTGCAATGATCTGAATGCACGTCTTCATTGCTTTCACTTGGCATTAACTTTGCCATTTTTACATATTGGGCATGATATGGGATGACTATTATTAAGGATATTGATTGACAGTTGTAGGTTACATGTATGCAGTCCCTAAAAACATGTGCAAAATTTATGGTAGTAAACTAAAAAGAGCAAATTAAATGAGGGGCTTAAACATTTGCTGTGTTAGAGTAACATGGGTTAATGCTGTAATACCTGTTTCTTGACCCAGTATGATTGAGGTCATTCGAACTGGTTGCTTCCAGACTGAAGACACAATAGCTTTCGTAGCACAAGATGTTCCTGGCTCAGGATCGATAGGTGTAACAGTCGCGACATCTGGCCTTGATGATTGCCTGCATCCAACAAAGGCAAAAATGTTTTAAGCTAATCCAGACATATGCTGTGCAGAAACATTAACATAAAAAACCAGTCGTCCCTTGATAGCATGAAAATCCACGATTTGTGAAGCAGCGCACAGGCAAAACATGCAAATATATAAATATTAATGGAATTTTTTTATTATCAATCTAACCCATATTATTCAACAATGTACACGATGACTCTCTACACCATTACTGTATTTTGCAATAAGTCCTACCTATTTTAACAAATATGGCTTATTGGAATAAAATTCGTTATTGGCAATACTTCAATGCTATTAATTTAAAGGAAGTGAACATCACTTCTACCAAATGCGCTACCACTCAGTCAGTATATGCATGGTGTATTTCATGCAGGTGTGAATGAAGCAACTGTCAAACAATAGTGTGCTGAGTCAGGTTGCTGCAGGGAGTTGACCCCGTTACTGAGGTGTTGCATGTATTACAAATCTTTCAGGATTCTTCAGCTATTGCTTAAAGAAACTTTCGTTGCGTGTTGCGATGGGAATGTATGTGCAAATGCGGAGCGAGTCACTACATGATAAGCTAACCAACAGAGGCAGAGTCTTGTATGTAAACAAAGCGACAGCACGTGCAAGCGGGCAGACTGCTTTCATCCTATGCCAGCTGTACGACTCACAGGAGTCCTAAAGCATTAGCCTGACACGTATAACCAATACAATATATTCGCATTACACAAAAGTAACATGAGTTTAGACAGACAGACAACGTGTCATCTATACTAGGGACATCTACTTTGACTTCTCTGAATTGTTTGTGGCCCAGTATTTGCGCAATGAAAAATGGTTTATACTCCGAGAACACTATATATTATTATATCGCTCTCAGTCTCAATTCATACCAACACATCCGAGCGATACAGAGCAACTGGACTGACGTCCCCACACATAAACCAAGTCCAAGAATTTTCAGGGAGGTACTTTCAAATGTTCCATTTTCTATGGTTTCTGACTTTCTCAACTTTATTTGTAATACGAGTGCTTATTTTTAAAACTCGTCACAAGTTGACTGTTGGGTTCACTCACTCAGTCT
>NW_014577091.1:147526-154042 GCF_000485595.1 Priapulus caudatus | reverse complement strand
GCTGCCGTATAAAGTTGATAACTCAACAACCACTATCCCGATTATGACGATTTTTTTTTTACTATCCCGGCGGGATACCAAGCATTGAAATCTGGTATCCCGCACAAGAATCTGGTATCCCGCGGATATCGGGATACCGCTAATTTCGACCCCTGATGTGTAGCTAAATGTTCACTTGTTCGAATTATAACTCTGTCCTTTGTTCTTACCTACTCTCGCCAGAGATATCTCGTGAAATCCTGCAGGAAATGTTCTCTCCGTGAAAATGTAGAGGACGTATCATCCGAAAATCTCTAACGGCGCTACTCGATCTTTTGACCAATCACTGTAGTCGTGTGTGTGACGTCATGCGTTATGCTTGGCTTGGCGGGCCTCGAAACGGAGCTCGGAGGCAGGCAGCAGCTCATCCCGGCATGCAATGCGCTCCATTACTCGTGTGTAAACAGACATCACGCCCTCTTGTCATTTTCACGGAGAGAACATTTCCTGCAGGATTTCACGAGATATCTCTGACGGGAGTAGGTAAGAATAAAGGACAGAGTTATAATTCGAACAAGTGAACATTTAGTTACACATAGATACCAAGATGGAAGCTGACATTGGATGTGTATTCGTGCTGTGAAGGTGTGAAATGAAGCAAGCGTCGAGCAAATTTTGCAATCACGCTTTCCTACCTGCTCTCTTATTCATGTCGTTTGTGCACAGGGCATGCGTGCGGTGTACTTGTGTGTTGCAGATGAGCATTTGACCGGCATTTACAGGTGATTATCAGCAATAATATGCGAAACAGAGTAGAGAAACATTAAGACTTTGGTAGTAAATGCATTTCGTGTTTATTTACCTTTTTTTTATTGGGACGTTCCAAGTGCCTGTGTCAGGGCAGGACCTCTTTTAGCTCCAAGAAACGGTCTTTGCTAGGGTTAGAAGACCGTTTCAAATTCTTGCCCATAAAAACTTATAGGTGGCTCGGTATCCAAACATCGCCACAGCTAGCGTCACATGTAATAGCTCAAACGAATCTATAAACCTCTGGCTTGCTCGCGGTAACTGGGCGCTACTTATTTATCGAGTTATGCCATATTTTCCGAGATGAATTGGATGCCAGACAGCCGCCATGTTCTGTGTGACTAAAATCGGCAATGGACCCGATTTCCCCAGTGCGTAAGCCTAAACACAAGGCAAGTACATATCTTCGCAATGATAATTATTAAGTTGTTTTAGATTGATGTTTCCTGATTTTCAATGTTTTAATATTTATATATATACGTGTAATTCCGTGAGGCTGTGCTCCGGAACGAACTAGTTAGTGTGGCAGAATTTTCAGGGAGTTACACGGACTCCTGCATATGTCAAATCAGGGAGTCCGACAGTAAATCAGGAAGTATTTGACTTCGGACTCCCGTTAATTTTGCACCCTGTAGCAATGAAATACTGAAATATTATGAGTATGCCTAATAAACACAAACCTAATACTTAGGTAATGGAATAAATTGAACAAAATTAAGGGTCTTTTCAAACTTGTAAGCGCCTGTTTAAAATTTAGGGTGGGCCTGTTCACATTTTGGCAAATTTCATGCCCTGTAATACAATATTCTAAAAGCTATGTAACAGTATTATACTTGCTTATGTTTGGTGTAGGTTAGATTTAAGCTGTAAAGTAAACAAAAAACACACCAAAATGAAATGAAGAGTCATTTCATCATTGTTTGGACATTTAAAAAAAAAAATTAATAATCAATTATTTATTTTCATAATCAAGCGCTTTGTCGGTTGCTGCAAACAACTGACTTTCGATTATAATCGATCATCAGGACATCACTACTATACATCTCAATTAATGTACATTTTATATAATATATGTATAATATATAATATACATGTATATATAATAATAAATAATTTCAATAAAAGAAAATATCAAAAAATCTGATAAAACGAAAGTTAATTGCTCTTCAAACGATATGTAAATATTGTGATTACCGCATACTGTTATTTGTTCATGTATATGATATTTACACCTCATACAGTATCTAATGGAGGCAGGCTGGGGTGCCGATGGTGTCATTGGAGTAACCCTGCCTCGGAGGGTAGCAGCAATAACAGTGAGTTTGCCTTTATTTTTATGATAAGCGTGATACATCGTAAATTAATTGAAAAGATGTTATTAAAAATAAGATATAGGCATATGATAGTCATTACAAATTGGGAAACAGTCCTCATTTTTTTCACAATACATATTAACCCCCATATTCCAGCTTGTTTTGTAGTCTTCTAGAATCTATCAAAACAATTAGCATAGAATTGTTTTGTTTTTTTGTCATGTAACTGCCCATCTCAAGCTGATTAATTATTTTATTATGTTAGGTTGCAACCAGAGTAGCTGAAGAGAAAGGGTCTGTACTAGGCTGTGATGTGGGCTACTGTGTCAGGTTTAACAATGCTACAGATCCCACACTGACCAAGATCAAGGTAACATTTTCTTAGTGTCGTGATATCATGCCAGCAACATTATTTAGCTCTATTCATGATAAAGTTGGTTGTTTGAAGGTATAAAATTAAGTATGATATTCAATGGCCTGAAATGTATACAGCTTCTCCTTTATTTGGAAATTGTGCTTACAAAAGCTCCAACTCAACTGCTGCTTATGTTATCTGTGTAATGTAGAGCTGGACATTCAGTGGTTCTATTCTATAATAAATTTGTGAATTAATCTTTTCTCATATCCTTTTTACATTGGTTGCAGTTCCTTACTGATGGAATGCTAATCAGAGAGCTGATGAGAGACCCACTTTTACTTAAATACAGGTATGGTTTTGAAACATTTTTGTGAGATACTTGATGAATCCTGCTGCTATCTTATATATCAAATTTACATATCATTTTCCCTAGATCTTTTAGAATATTTTATACTGTAGGAATACTATGAAATGGTATTCTCTTCTTGCTTTAAAGGCATACTAGGCCCATTGATTATGCAATGTTGACGAATGATAGAGTAACTGGCACATTGTGTAGTTAATAAGTACATAACCTTACATCCAAACGCGTATTAGTTTGTCCAATATCACTGCTGGTTGCTAAGAAATGTCTAATTGAAATCCGCAGTCCAAGAAATTAATTGTTTACAGTTTCAGACTGCTGCCGGCGAAGCGGGTGTGATACAGATTTATAGTGCACCGGACATTTTCGCACGCATGCTATCATCAGTGATTTTGTAAACACGGACGCTCGTGATAAGAAACTTTTTGTCAGGGCTGTCCACGTGCATCCGTGATTAGTACGTGTATTTTACTCCATTTCCATGTTTAGTCCGTGGCCGTGGCTACACCGCTGACACCTCCATTTCATCTGGCGTCGAAAACATACGGGCCGCACAAATGTTTACGTCATCGCTTGACTCCTGGATGACATTTACGGCACATAAATGAATATCAACAACCGATTTCAAGTCTTGCTTGTAAATTTAATGTAACCAGCAGTGATATTGGACAAACTAATACGCGTTTGGCTATAAGGTTATGCACTTATTAACTACACAAGTGCCAGTTACTCTAGCATTCATCAACATTGCATAATCAATGGGCCTAGTATGCCTTTAAAGTGCAAATATAGATGACTGCTACCAAGAGCGTATTAAGAAGGAGACCATGGTGCAGTATTAGTCGAATTAATAAACTTTCCTCGATTTATTTTGACGATTCTTTGCAGTATTATTGATCAGCTGTCCTACCTTGTTAATATAAAACAAACCGCATGTCCCTACGATGCCCCTACGCTGAGTGGCCTAATTTTTTGATGAAGAGTACGTCATATGTACTTTGACAAAACAGTTTCAATGAAGAAATGTTCAATGTATTGATAAAGCACGTGTCGGTACAAGTAGCGTTTACACACCCATGTCCTGAGTTTGGTTAGGGTTAGGGTTAGGGTTAGGGTTAGGGTTTTTAAACCTGGGGTTGTCAAATAGGAATGGGCCGCACGTGTCTATGAAAATGACGCCGGTTTTTCTGGGAAATTCAAGCACAATGCAAGACTAACTTACCACGTATAGCAACCATCTGTAACCTCTAAAGTAAAATTTGTTGATACAGATATACAATAAGGAAGTAACACTCGCGGTACATTTAATTTTGATGCAGCTACATAGCAAATAACACATAAAGTTACAAGTTTTTGAAGTAAGACTTGACGATTTACCGCCATTTTGCCCACCACGACCTCTATTAATTTTATGAAAAGAGCATTCGCATATTTTGCGGGAGATTTCAAGATGTCTGCGCCCTTGCCAAAGAGTGTAAAATTTTGGAAACCTGGTAATTTTATACTTTAGTTATTTATGTGCATGTTCTCATAGTATTTAAAAATTAAAACTTCCGTTATAACGAAAATATCTGTCTTATCAAATCTGTCAGTTGCACGTAGTCATATTATATGCCTTAGTGCCAGTACTACTAATGTAATGACTTTATCAGGATAGCCCGACCAGGCTGTGCGACGGATTGTCTATACTAACCATTCTATATACTACGGTATCCTAACCCTAGCAATACCGTTTCTTGGAGCTATTATCAGGAGTGGAATGTGGAATTATGGAATCTATAGACTATACTGTCTATTACTAGTATATTATAGTCTATAGACTATACTACTACTACTACTAGACTATAGTTTATAGTATTATAATATAGAATCTATTAAGTAGGCCTATTATTCACTCCTGATGTTATGTATAGACAAGTAGTTGAAGTACCAGAATATAGTATTAGTAATACTAATAGTAGTAACTTTTGGGAGTATTGCGAGAGTTTTCCAGTGTTTTCCCCACTTTCATGATACCTACCGTCACAGGCACTTGCTGACTTGGAGCGTTTCAATAAAATATAATGCTAAATAAATACGAAATCTGTTTACTACCAAAGTCTTAATGTTTCTATACTCTCTTTCACCTATTATTGCTGACAATTTCCTGTAAATGCCGTCCAAATGCTCATCTGCAACAAACGCTGGCTGCCGCTGCACACTAGCTGACACATAAATATATAGCAGGTAGGAAAGTGTGCTGCCAAAATTCGCTCGACGCTTGCTTGATTTCACGCGAATACAACACAAACATTCAACCATTCCATCCCATCTTTGTTTCTATTTGAAGGACAGTGTTCACTTGTTATAAAAACATACTGTCTGTGTTCGTAACCGAGCTGTGTCACGCGAAATCACACAAAGCCTGACAAAATTCTCGCATTCGCTCCCGTTGCGCAGTTAATGTAAATGGCTGTCGGAATCAGGAAACACCCACCGGCGCTCTTCGTGACCTCATTTTTGCGCCGCTCCACTGGCGGCTTTGACGAAGCTCGTACGGGAGTTGGAGTATCCCAAAATGCAGTGCGTGGCCTATAGCCTTTTCTTTCGGTAGCGCGAGACATCTATCACGGTGCAGTAATGCATAGTCGCACCGCAGAAATCAGGTCAGAGTGTAAACACAGACGTTCATACTAGCGTAACAGGAGTGTAGTACTAATGCCGCGTAAAGTCTGTTATTAGAGAAGCTTGTGGATTACCAGTCAGATAGTAACACGGGAATGACAATGACAGAAAGTGCTCTGAATTATTGACATAAAAACTCAATAATATTTACCACACAGAATTGCACGCCCTTTTGTTTTAATTATGCACTTGGTTTGAAGGCGCCATTTGTGATTTTGTGAGTCGGGACACGATAAAATTTATTGCTGGTATGATGTGGTCAAATCCATTTTTCTATGCTATAACTGCATAAAATCTTAGTGTTTTTAATGTAGGTGTAATCAGTGATATTTCCGCTGTCAGGTGAGACTATATTCAGCTATATTTAGTTTTTCTGAGCAAAAATCTCGCAATAGAAAGTAGGGGTGTAACGATATACCGGTATATCGGTATATTGCAATATATTTTGAAAACTCGATATATCGCGATACAACTTCCGGATATCGATATTTTACGATACGGTGGTATAACAAGAAATAAATTACTTGACACTTGCCTTTATGTCTATATTGTTAATGGGCTCAAAAATTATACACTGGCGGTGTATATATTACGAAGCACAATGCCTACACGACGCATACAGTATTACTGGTAAGCGACCACTGCATGGAGCACTGCGCGGTACTACTGCGCGGGCAGAGTGGGGCAGCCGTGTGAGCGAGGCAGAGAGCACGGCAACCAGGGAGTCTATATATAGCCTATGCTCACCTGAGTGCCCGCGCGCGCGATACAAGCTGAAGCGAGCACCCACTGTTTCAGTTTCAGTTTCAGTTTCAGTATCCAGTATTAGCCAATTATGCAGCAGGGGTATTGTGTATTCCAGCCACGGCAGTGCCTTCCGAGAGGGTATTCAGTACAGCGGGTGACATTGTTACGGCACAGAGGGCTGCACTGTCAGCGGAAAACATTGCCGTGCTTCTGTTTCTCAAGAAAAACATGAGAAATTAAATCATGTCATATAATACACTATATGATGATATTAAAACCATCAA
>NW_014577091.1:128070-147501 GCF_000485595.1 Priapulus caudatus | reverse complement strand
CTTTTCCTCTTCTCCACCACCTCTCTTCTCCCCCTCCTCCTTCTCCTACCAGTTCTCCCCTCCTCCTTCTCCAACAGCCTTCTCCCTTCCTTCCTTCCTCCCTTCTCCACAGCTTCTCCATTCCTTCTCCACCACCTCTCTTCTCCCCCTCCTCCTTCTCCACCAGCTTCTCCCCCTCCTCCTTCTCCAACACCTTCTCCCTTCTCCCCTCCTCCTTCTCACAGCTCTCCCTTCCTCCTTCTCCACCACTTCTTCCTTCTCCCCTTCCTCCTTTCCACCAGCTTCTCCCTTCCTCCTTCTCCCCACCTTCTCCCCTTCCTCCTTCTCCACCAGCATCTCCCCTCCTCCTTCTCCACCAGTTCTCCCTTCTCCCCTTCCTCATTCCTAGCACATATTGAGTCGGCCATACGGCCGCCGTGCGTATAGCCATATTGAATCTTATCCACACGGCCGCCGTGCGTATACTGTATAGTCTCGGCCAGTGGTGTAGTGTCAGACAGTGTCAGTGGTACAGTGCACAGGCACTTCATTGACGTCTCCCAAACAATAATGTAATTAAACACTAAATGTATCTACTATCAAAGTATTAATGTTTCTCTACTCTATTTCGCCTATTTATTGTCGATAACTTGCTGTAAATGCCGTTTAAATGCTCATCTGCAACACACAAGTAGTGAAGTACACCGTACGTATGCCTGTGCACAAACAACACTGCCACTGGTACTACATGTATCAACAAAAGATTGCACAACTCTTTCACGATGGATTTTCGACAAAAAGAATGTTTTCTCACCTTTCCGTATTCTTGGGGAACCTGAAGAAAGACAGGTCGGGCTTACACTGACGATTCGAGCAATTTACAGCAGAACAGTAAGCTGAGCTGACAGCACACAGCAACAGTTTCACAGTAGCAGATACAGCAACATCCGGGAACTTCGTGTGAACTTGCTTCCCAAAATGGCGGTGTGGCGACCCATGACCTACTACGCTATGATTGGAGAGTGGTCTATCTTGTGCCTACGGCACTCTAGAATCTTTGCCTGTACACGTAACACGGTACACCGACTCGGCTATCTTATATATACAAGAACCCCAAATACCGTCTATGGTGTGGTGCGCATTTTACGCATTAACTAGTCGTACGGTAAAAATACACGCCCCCGGACCCCCCTAGTTTCCCCCTCCCCCTCCCCCTAGTTTTCCTCCTCCCCCTCCCCTCCCCCTCCCCCTCCCCTACCCCTTGTTTGAATTTCATCCTGGGGAGAACCCTGGATACATTACTGAGAGTGAGATGATTTTCACTGCCAAGAGCTGACATTACAAAAGCAAGAGAATTGCACACACTGTCGGAGCCTCGCATCACATTTTCACACTTTAGAATTCAGTGTTCAATTTTCCCTACTTGCGACAAGGTCAGCCCATGAGCTCATCTGCCAAGAACACTTGTGACCATTATTACATATTGAGTTTATATTAGATATGACCATGTCACTATGGTCATAGATATATGTAAATATTCTTATTGATAGAATGTCACATACCTGTAAGATATGTTAACCGTAACCATAAGGTTTTTCCCCTCCATAAGTGTCTCGTTTTGTAAGTCTGGTTATTTAATGTTCAATGAGATTATTATTTCAAGGAGATTGTATATTGATCTGTTATACTCTTAAACCCAAATAAGGCTGGCACATATTTTATAGTGCATTTTTTACCAGATTGGATTACTACATGGAAAGTGAAATTATCTTATAAGACCACTATTAACTTATTTGTCTCATAGAAAATTCAGCGTTTAGGTTGGAGTGCTGATTAGTTTGTTGGTGTCATTTTTTGTGCTTAGAATCGGGGCACATTCTCTACCTTCTAGAGAAGTATCAAGTGCTTGTCCTCGTTGCGGGAGACAGGATGTGGGAAAAGCACACAAGTACCGAGCAGTAGCGTGCTTTTGAAATTATTCTTTGTTAGGGTAACATAGTATATACTACATTTAGTATTAAGTAAACTACTACCTTACATACTAAATGTTCATAGTCTATGTGTTCGACACTAGTGATGGGAATCAGTTGGAATTTCATCATCGATCATCGGTTGCCCCAACCTAGTATTGTAGAAACGCATGATTGTCCGTGCCAGCGTCCGTCCGTCATCAACAGTTGGGCACAAATCTTAACCGCTCGACGTACGGTCCGATATTCGGAACGTCGGGGTAATTCGAAAACAAGTTGGATGTCGAAGCTGGGGGGTCAAAGGTCAAGAGGTGTAAAAGAAGGGGAACATTCCCTCCTTAACTTAAGGTATAGGGCAGTAAATGCAGAATTCCGGCACAAATCTAAATGGCTCGACCTAGGCTCGTGATAGTCGGTGTATAGCATCATGGTAGGAAAAGCCATCACTGTGCCGAAATTGGAGGTCAATGGGGCCACAGGGCAGATTTTAGACATTTCTGAGGACATGGTCTGACGCGAGCGATTGAAAAACTTTTTTGTTTCAGCGCGTGACCTACCATTTTTATGGCTTTATTGAAAGGACCATGAAATGTACTTTTCGCTGACATGCGAAGAGTAAGTGTCGGATAACCTTTTGACCCTCAAGAGGAGGGTTAAACATGGATTTGTTGACTGTTAACAAAGGACTGAACTGATTTTGCTATTAGAGCCCCCTCCACCCGCCCCTAGCCCCACCCTCCCCCTCCCCCTGATTAAAGTTCACAGCTGTATCTTTATTACTGTACTGCCGTAGGTATAGCAAAGCCTATCATAGATTTTAGATCTGTATTAGTAGTATCCTAGATATATGCTCTGAGCGCGAACGCGCAGGTGGCAGGAGGTGCACTTGATTCGGTTGCAGTGAGTTTATCAGAAGAATACCTGGCTACAGTACACGACAGTTGAGCGCTGTCGCTCTGGCGGCACTTGTTTATAAAACGTGCACGAAATTAGCGCTATTTTGCATGCAGCCGCGGTTTCAACCCCCTAAACCGCCGGTTCAACCCCCCATATAATTAGTCGCCTATTCAAAATTTTGCCTATCTTGGCTTTATATAAACAATATTTACCAATTTCCTGGCTAGTTTTTACTTAGTCACTACTAAGAAGTAAATCTGATCATGTTCCAGCAATTCCTGTCTAACAAGTAGAACTCTTCTGATAGCAACAGGAGTAGAAATTAACTTTTGAACACGGTAGTCCAACGGACTCCCTACCCTCAAAAGAGGAGTCTGCGCAGCAAAATGAGGGAGTCTGCAGTCTGAGGTTCAAAATGAAAGATATTAACAATAACGCATGTGCTTATTTTTAAGATTCATGCGGTTGCACGTCTGCCAAATTTTCTCTGGACATTAGCTGAAAAAATACAGTAATTCCGTGAGGCTGTGCTCCGGAACGAACTAGTTAGTGTGGCAGAATTTTCAGGGAGTTACACGGACTCCTGCATATGTCAAATCAGGGAGTCCGACAGTAAATCAGGAAGTATTTGACTTCGGACTCCCGTTAATTTCGCACCCTGTAGCAATGAGAATACTGAAATATTAATGAGTATGCCTAATAAACACAAACCTAATACTTAGGTAATGTAATAAATTGAACAAAAATTAAGGGTCTTTTCAAACTTGTAAGGCGCCTGTTTAAAATTTTGGGTGGGCCTGTTCACATTTTGGCAATTTCATGCCCTGTAATACAATATTTAAAAGCTATGTAACAGTATTATACTTGCTTATGTTTGGTGTAGGTTAGATTTAAGCTGTAAAGTAACCAAAAACACCAAAATAAAATGAAGAGTCATTTCATATTGTTTGCACATTTAAAAAAAAAAAAAAATCATCGATTATTTATTTTCATAATCAAGCGCTTTGTCGGTTGCTGCAAACAACTGACTTTCGATTATAATCGATCATCAGGACATCACTACTATACATCTCAATTAATGTACATTTTATATAATATATGTATAATATATATAATATACATGTATATATAATAATAAATAATTTCAATAAAAAGAAAATATCAAAAATCTGATAAACGAAAGTTAATTACTCTTCAAACGATATGTAAATATTGTGATTACCGCATACTGTTATTTTGATCAGTGTATATGTGATGTTTACACCTCATACAGTATCTAATGGAGGCAGGCTGGGTGCCGATGGTGTCATTGGAGTAACCCTGCTCGGAGGGTAGCAGCAATAACAGTGAGTTTGCCTTTATTTTTATGATAAGCGTGATACATTGTAAATTATTGAAAAGGTGTTATTAAAAATAAGATATAGGCAATATGATAGTCATTACAAATTGGGAAACTGTCCTCATTTTTTTACAATACATATTAACCCCCATATTCCAGCTTGTTTTGTAGTCTTCTCTAGCTTATCAAAACAATTGGCATAGAATTGTTTTGTTTTTTTGTCATGTAACTGCCCATCTCAAGCTGATTAATTATGTTATTATGTTAGGTTGCAACCAGAGTAGCTGAAGAGAAAGGGTCTGTACTAGGCTGTGATGTGGGCTACTGTGTCAGGTTTAACAATGCAACAGATCCCACACTGACCAAGATCAAGGTAACATTTTCTTAGTGTTGTGATATCATGCCAGCAACATTATTTAGCTCTATTCATGATGAAGTTGGTTGTTTGAAGGTATAAAATTAAAGTATGATATTCATTGGCCTGAAATGTATACAGCTTCTCCTTTATTTGGAAATTGTGCTTACAAAAGCTCAACTCAACTGCTGCCTATGTTCGCTGTGTAATGTAGAGCTGGCATTCAGTGGTCTATTCTATAATAAATTTGTGAATTAATCTTTTCTCATATCCTTTTTACATTGGTTGCAGTTCCTTACTGATGGAATGCCTAATCAGAGAGCTGATGAGAGACCCACTTTTACTTAAATACAGGTATGGTTTTGAAACATTTTTGTGAGTACTTGATGAATCCTGCTGCTATCTTATATATCAAATTTACATATCATTTTCCCTAGATCTTTTAGAAATATTTTATACTGTAGGAATACTACGAAATTGTATTCTCTTCTTGCTTTAAAGGCATACTAGGCCCATTGATTATGCAATGTTGACGAATGATAGAGTAACTGGCACCTTGTGTAGTTAATAAGTACATAACCTTACATCCAACGCGTATTAGTTTGTCCAATATCACTGCTGGTTGCTAAGAAATGTCTAATGAAATCCGCAGTCCAAGAAATCAATTGTTTACAGTTTCAAACTGCTGCCGGGAAGCGCGGTGTGATACAGATTTATAGTGCACCGGACATTTTCGCACGCATGCTATCATCAGTGATTTTGTAAACACGGACGCTCGTGATAAGAAACTTTTTGTCAGGGCTGTCTACGTGCGTGCATGATTAGTACGTGTGTTTTACTCCATTTCCATGTTTAGTCCGTGGCCGTGGCTACACCGCTGACACCTCCATTTCATCTGGCGTCCAAAACATACGGGCCGCCACAAATGTTTACGTCATCGCTTGACTCCTGGATGACATTTACGGCACATAAATGAATATCAACAACCGATTTCAAGTCTTGCTGTAAATTTATGTAACCAGCAGTGATATTGGACAAACTAATACGCATTTGGCTATAAGGTTATGCACTTATTAACTACACAAGTGCCAGTTACTCTAGCATTCGTCAACATTGCATAATCAATGGGCCTAGTATTCCTTTAAAGTGCAAATATAAATGACTGCTACCAAGAGCGTATTAAGAAGGAGAGCGTACAACTGTGAAATGCTGAAACCATGTTGCAGTATTAGTCGAATTAATAAAAGTCGAACTCAGTATTATTGATCAGCTGTCCTACCTTGTTAATATAAACAAACCGCATGTCCTACGATGCCCCTACGCTCAGATAATGAGCGGTGAAAATTGCCTAAAACCGACTCGAGATCACTGTTTACTGCGACTGTCTCTCGCTTTGAGATAACTTCGGGAAACCTCGGTGTTTCCGTCAATGATTGACAAATGGAATGAATGACGTCTGTTATGATTGCCATAGTGATGACCCCACCTGTGCCCACCTCACGCTGGATGTATAGTAAACTCTGTAGTACTGACGTGAGTCAGCGCTACATGGCGCTACACAGCGGCGACTGAAGCAACACACTGGCCACAAAGCGAGAGAGGGTCGCAGTAAACAGTGATCTCGAGTCGATTTTCACTGCTCATTATCTCAGCGTAGAGACATCGTACCCCACACAAAAAACCGCAAAGAATCGTCAAAATAAAACGGGCAAAGTTTCTTAATTCGACTAATACTGCAACATGGTTTCAGCAGTTCACCGTTGTACGCTCTCGGTGCTACCTATCTATAACATCCTGATAATATCATATTAACTCTATGTTATAGGTAATATAAGGAGTGCATAACATAGAATTCTATATTATATACTTCTTTCAATATTATCAGTCCAATTATATTCAATAAATTTGAGTATCTTTTATGTTGATTGATCAAAATGAGTGATGCTCAAATTGATCCAAATGACCATATGTTGAGGGACATATCTTTTGTAATCACATATTGCATACAATGAATTTTCTGTATTTTTACTTGTATCTGAAGATGGTGCATTTAATCAAAAGCAGAATTATTGCTCTACAGGCCCCAATCTACAGTTATCGTATAAGAATGTTGTTATGAGTTTTTCATGTTCTTGCAGTGTTGTGATGGTAGATGAAGCTCATGAGAGGAGCATTCATACAGACATCATAGTCGGCTTACTTAAGAAAATTCTAAAAAGGAGAGCAGATCTTAGAGTCATTGTGTCATCAGCAACACTGGATGCCGAGGTATAATTAGCTGTTACACCTTATTACAGAACTGCTTCTGGGTATTTCAAAAGTTAAAGTAAGGTCCGTGTTACAGAAGTTATTGTTTACCCAGTAAATATGGACTGAGTGTCATACACTTTTCTAATTTAATGTTTTTAAACTTTATAAAAAAGAGTGCACCTGCTTTGTTTAAAACATGATAATAAAATTTCCACTCACTTGCAAGAAACTGGAATTGTACTATTTCATTAACACCTTGGTAATTACCAGGTATAACTTATAACATTGGTGGAAATGTTCCACCTATTTTTTGTTTGTTTAAAAAGCTAAACCACTCAGACTGCATTCACCTCCTCCAACTCTCCCAAAAAGGGAGAGGAGGAACGGTCATCAAAGGTAAAAGGCAAGTCTCGGGGCTGAGACACCTTATACCGGCTTCACGCTAAGAGGCGAATGCTTTGTCTCCTCATCATGGTTTAGCTAATTGGTCACTTTTGTGTGAACCTTTCGCAACACATACTTTAGAAATGATCCTTAAAAGTATGGTCTTAGTATGTTTTCGGCACGTCAGCAGTATTGTATGTAGGGAGGGATATTTTTGCTTGTGGTGTGAGGAATGTAACTGTGCGTAGCCCACGTAACTAAAATAGTAGTGTACTTTATGCATACATAATAACCATGTTTTTAATAAAAAAAACAATATATATTGATAACGTTGCAAGTCACCAAATTCACATACAAATAATGTAAATTTCATTCATAAAATACTGTTTTTACTTAATATATGTGACCTACCTGACCTAATGTAACTACTGTGAATGGTGCTACCACCTGTTGGGAAATATTACCAGCAAATGATTATACCTCATGACTATAAGGTATAACTCTGTATAACTCTATATGGTATGACTCAGGAACGTTTTTGAGATGAACAATTCCAACACCTTATCATAACTCTAATTGTAACCTGTATCTTAAAATAATGGTTATTATTATTGTTAAAGATCCTTAGCATATTGTGATTACAACTATATCAATGGTGCTACCACCTGTTGGCAAATATCACCAGCAAATATATACATATATACCAGGAGTAGATAATAGGGTATTTTCCCTATTATCTACTCCTGATATATACATACATGCTAATAGAAATATGGACAGCGTACCATCGTCGTATTGTTACAGTAATATAAGTATTCATTGTAGTATATGATTTCTGTTTATGTAGGCTGTCAGGGATTTTTTCAACCAAGACGATTCCAAGGGAAAAAGTGAAGAAATTGCAACTATTATAACCATTGAGGGCAGAGCATTTCCAGTAGATGTATTTTATATTAGCAGGTGATTATATAATTACTGAGCTGGTGAAAAACAATATGTCTTATTATCATATGTGTGTGTACGAGCATATATATCCCCGATCTTCTTGCAATATATCAGGAGTTAATGAGACAAATGAGAGGAGTTTGTCTCATTAACTCCTGAATATATCTATGTGAGTATTCCTTATCAAGTTATAAAAAAGTATTTTCAAACATCAACAAGTTATCTGTTGCCTTTTACGTCATTTTTTCACCTGCACAATCAAATGATAAATGGACCTTCATATCTGGTTATGCAACACTTGCAACAATGTTAGTTTACACAGAGGGAGTAGTTTAAGTATTGGCAATAGGCATCAACTGATAAGCTGTTATCCTGCTTATAGCCCTGTACCCGATTATGTGAAGGCAACAATGGAAACAATACTAAAGATCCACAAACATGAAAAGCCTGGAGACATCCTAGCCTTTCTCACCGGGCAGGAAGAAGTTGAACATGTGTGTGCCTTGGTCAGGTAAGAGGATTAACATAGCAAAAATGAATCTTAAAATGTGAAAAAAAAATTGTAACACTGTCACCCACCATGTTACAATAAAAACACTAACACTTAATCCAAATCCAAATTACAATTTTTACATACAACTTACAAATACGATACTATATAAGTTTGGTCCAATTACGGTCTATATTATATGTAAAAAGGTTTAAAATAAATGCCATTTCAGAGTAAAAAAGCAAGTTGCATCAGTGGGTCGTTTAAGAATTCTACTTTATGGTTGTAATTAAGTTGTTACAAAGACAGTGCTCCTGTTTCCCTATAGAGAAGCAGCTGAGAGCATGCAAAGGGTGACCATGCAACTACTCGTACTGCCAATGTATGCGAGCCTCACGGCAAAAGAACAGCTAAAGGTGTTTCAGCGGACACCGGAAAAGACGCGCAAGGTCGTCATTGCAACAAACATAGCTGAAGCTTCAATCACCATCAATGGAATCACCTATGGTGTGTAGAAATATATTATATGATAATATATATTAGTATTACCGTGAACACGAGTATAGCATTTTATATTCTATACGTGTGTTCGTGATATTATGCATTGATTTCCATCTAAGATGCTTCTTTGGTTTATTTAATTCTATAAACTATGTATACTGAATGTACACAAGTTCATGTTAAAACACTAGGTCAGTGCAACGAAATGCAACTATGTAGTCTAGTTATCTATTTCATGTCTAACGCATTACGTGTTGACGTTTTTAGTGATCATGGTGATGCTCTGTTGTTTCAGTGATAGACTGTGGTTTCGTGAAGTTGCGAGCGTTTAACCCCGACACTGGTAGCGACTGCCTGGTGGTGGTGCCAGTCTCACAGGCATCAGCTGAGCAGCGCAGTGGCAGGGCAGGCAGGGTCCGGTCAGGCAAGTCTTACCGGCTCTATCCAGGTGTGTTACACTTATCTTCTGTCGCATTATCGCAGCCTACTCTTCCATGTTTCGTGACTCGCACTCAGTAAGGCAAACAGAACAGGGGGTGTGTACGTCTATTCAGACATACAGGTTTATTAAGTTGCAAACTATAATCTCAGCAGAAATAGCGACTCCTCGTCTTATCCGTGTCTTGACTAATTACGCCATCTGTTGGTAAGCACATAAACTAAATAAACATACCGTGGCCTAGTCGGGCCATTCACGTAACACTCCATGCAATGTAAAATACAGTGATTGTTTAACTGTTTTTACGTTGTTGTTTTTGGGATTACACACTTTTATTGTGTTGCATTGTTGTTGCTATTTGTAACCTTTCGCGTTCGCGACTATGTTGTACGAGAAGTCTTTGCCTCTGTCGTTTAGAGGAGGAGCACGCGAAGCTTCCTGCGGCGACAGTGCCGGAGATGCAGCGCAGCGACCTCTCCACCGTCCTCCTCCTGTTGAAGGCTCTCGGAGTCTCCAATGTACTGCGCTTCAACTTCCTCTCGGTACGTCGTCGCGAGCGTCGTCAACGCTGACGCGCGCACGCCGGCAGGTCAGCGCGAGGGGAAATAGAATTCGGGACACGCGTTAACTTTACCCGATGCCTTTTTCTGATGCTCACTGTTCTTTGATTGTATTTCGTCGCTAACCTTATAGCCTTATATGGCATCAAATGATAAACTAGTTGAACTTGCATGGGATAGTTTGTAGATATGTGCACCATTCAAATCTCTGCTTTACGTGTGCCTTCTTTATTAATTGTTCTATGATGGCACTTTATATTATGTATTTATATATATTTTATTATTTCATTTATTTCATTTATTTTCGTCGACCAAGGTGGCCATGATGCTTCCTTGAGTCAGGAACATTTTGTTCTTTACAAGGCTATACTAGTCCGGGTTCGCCGTCCTCCCGGGCGGGTATTTTTATCGTGACACCATCACTGCATTATATATATAATACTTTTGTCATATACTTTTGTGGTATATAGATACAGTGAATCCTGTGTTGGTTCTATAGAAACAATATAGTAGTTAGACTTGTGTCTCTATATATTTCTATAGTTAGTTCTGACCTCTATTCACCAGGCAACTGTCTATAAAGTACGTTTCCAGCATTTCCCTTGAGTGCCGTTATATAAGATTTGACAGTAATACTGAGTATGTACCAAGCAGAACATGACAAGAGTGATTGGTGTTAATTATTTCCATCTGAAAGTTGTTGGGGATCTTACACGTGATGCGTTATCGACGTGGCATATGATGTGCGGTTGCGCCACGATTCGTCCATAATTTCGAGCGAGTTCTTCTTACGTGTCGTTTTACAGAAGCCACCAGCACAGAACATGTCTAGAGCGTTGGATCTCCTGTATGCACTCGGGGCCATAGACGTGGATGGCAAGCTCACAGAACAACTCGGCCAGCAGATGGCTGAGTTCCCTTTGGAGCCAATGTTTGCCAAAATGTTACTGGAGTCTGGTGAGTAACAGTTGTTCGTTCGTTGTGACAGCAAGAGTGAGGCAGCAAATTCGCGTTAATAGCTGTTGCAATCGTACAAAGATTTACGATTGGTGATTTGTGTTTTACGATTGTACATTTGGTCAAATGCACAGGGTGCAGTGTGCACCATACAGAGGAAAACGGGCATTTCAGCTTATCAAACAGGTGAAGAATTACTTAGTAGGTTTGGTGTATATGCCATGCCATATGTCAGAGGTTTTTTTCACTTGCAGGGAAATTCGAATGCTCAGAGGAAATTCTCAGCATAGCAGCCATGCTGAACATTGAATGCGTGTTCACTACGCCCTCTATTGGCAAGGCTAAAGCGGTGAGTGATGCAAGTCTGTAAAACGTTTAACTGAATGTGTATTTAGACACAAATGCCTTAGTAAAGGCTCCATCTGCCAGTGCTCAAGCCATAAGTTCCAGTTACCAAGCTTTTGATATTGCCACATAACGTGCGGTTGATGTATGTACCTAACTGTATAAGTATTTTTTATTTCATGTGTGAGATTTCATTTTACATCAGGATAGAGCAAAGTACCAATTCTCGGTAGAAGAGGGTGATCATCTCACGCTTCTTAATGTATACGAATCATTCATCAAGGTATGGCACAACTTAGCTTAGAGTATGAGGAATATTTTAATTACCACTCTATGTTTTCATGTTATGTGTGTTCAGATAGTGTGAAGTGTCGCATTGTTGACTATGTAAGAGAGCTACAGTCTGAATACAAGTCATGAAGGCAAGGCAGGAGGAGGAGTGTCCAATTAAATGGGGTTGATTGTCATGGCACTGAACTGAGAATTAAATAGTTAATGCATATAATAGATTTACACAGACTGAGACCTTTCCATTTACGTCGCCAAACCCGCTCACTCAAATCCGTTTTCAAAGTTGGTGGGCTTAGCATAAACTTAGAGTTTATGATGATCTCTTGCGGTCGAGATGCTCCATTACAGCGTAATATTTCTAACCTATAAACTGGTTGTGAAATTTTCAACTATTGGTTTAATTAAGTTCATTTTCCATACTCGCTGTGTAGAAAAAGAAGAGTGCACGGTGGTGCCACGAAAACTACCTCAACTATAAAGGCTTGATGCGAGTGGTGGACGTTCGTAACCAACTAAAAGGTCTTCTACAAAGATTCGAAATACCTTTGGTTTCAGCAGAAGGTATTGAGTTCTGCGGTGTCCCTATGATCATAATTATCTGATCACTAATCACTCTATTGGTAGATATGGTGAGAGATGTGTGGTAGGTTGTTAAAGGCAATCACAATGTTAGCATGTTTCTTTCATCCTGATCCCAGTCATAATTGCATTGATTAGTTCTGACACCTTAACAATCCAAAATTAATTGCGGGGGATCAATAAACATCGTTTCGTTGTTCAGAGCGAATGTTTCGTACCTCACATATCTTCTCTGCAACCTTGTGTTCTGTATAGTTAACTAGGTGAGCACCCCAGCTCAGTAAACTCGTAGACAACTAACCAAAGTTGTGATTGTAACGAGAGTCACGCATCTGCCTACTCAAACCCAACACTGGCTGCGAGAGTATTAAACTGCTGTTGAAACTCGCAGGAGATGCGGACAGGATATGCCGATGCATCGCAGCAGGATTCTTTGCTAACGCTGCACGACTGCACTACACGGGAGAATACCGAACAGTGAAGGATGACCTCCCCATACACGTGCACCCGAGCTCAGTGCTGTACGCGCTGAAGCCTGCTCAGTGGTACGACAATCATAGTCCACACGTTGCATGGCGGCTCGATCTAATTCTACGTACTCTACTGTACGAAAATGCTGATGAACCTTTTTAGGAAATTGTGACTGTTCTTTCTTCTTCTTCTTATCCTCTTGGTCCCCCGATGGGACACAAGGCCATCACTATGTAGCTTGTGACTGTTTGGTTGGCAGAAATTTGCAGCATTTTGAGGTTCGATTGAAGAATAATTGCTGTTGTTATTTATGCGAGCGACCTCACGTCACTAGCAACTGTGTCACTGTAGTTTACTGACTATTTCATGTTGCTGTGAACCTACCTGTTTAATTCTTTATTATCCTTGTTTACCGGTTTCACCCTCGTTCTCCCCATGACTGATATTATGTATTATACCATTATAACCTATATATATATATATTACCTATGATTACATGCATATGATTTGTCCTGTTTGCAGGGTGATGTTCAACGAGGTGCTACTGACATCTCGTGCATACATGAGGAATGTGACGGCAATCGACCCGCGGTGGCTGTATGAGCTCGCACCTCACTACTATCAATACGGCACAGTACGTACAATCCTTCCAGTCTCCCTTCAGGCACAAGCTGCTGTTCTAGTGTAACTGAGTAAACCTTTGTCTGGACCAAGCCTACTGAATACTGACTCTTCAATGACAGAAACATTTTCGTTTGTAGGAGAGAGAGATAGCTGCAAAGAGAATGAAGACCGGGACGTGATGTTCTTGGGTGCGTGACATGAGACGTTGGTTGCTGTCAACACTATATGTCGGTCATTCAAAACACATTGTTGGCCACTGTCAACAACAAAGACTGTTGGTTGCTGGCAACACATTTGCTGCAGACTACTGACAATTACTACTTATTGAGAGGAGACAGCTATTATTGCACTTCTGATTCTTTTTGTGATTCAACACAGATGTTTGCGCTTCTCCACGAGATGAGAGTAAGTTGTCGTGGCATGACGCTAATATCGGTAATGAAGCAGACAGTGTTACCAAAAGTGGAACACGAGTCAAAATATTATGATATACAATTATTTATTTTATAAAATAAAGTGTAGCTGAGCAGTTTCACATATACTCGTCTTAACAGGCTTTTGTGTAGCGCTAAGAGACAAAGGAAATAGGATATAACACATGGTAATATCACAGACTGAGAGCATACAGCACTACATATTTAATCCAGTTTAATGTACTTAAATAGTATATTCGGATTTGGCAGCAGTCACTAACCAGTTTACATTATACAGACTTTGGCAAATCATAAATAATTAATAAAAAATCTATACCAATCACAGGGCATACGTTAAATGTCGCTAAATAACAGAGGAAACTAATTGTTAAATCACCAATTGTTTTTCTTGGAAATTTATACATTGATAAACGAAATAGGTGTAGAAAAAATTTTCCTAACTACTGGACCTATTGAATTGTAGTCTAAAATATATCTAAAGCCTATCCATAATAAATTTGATATGCAACGATGTACATTGGTAATGTTAATGTTACACATATGGACAGCATTACTAGGGTACTATTAATCCATTTTCGCAAAGCACCTGCAGTGTGTTGATTTAGTTGTGATATTGATGTGCATAGAGCAATCAAGATGATTAAAATGAACACCGTACTTTTACTGTGACATGCGATCCCGTTCACCGAGATAATATTATACTAGCAGATGCAGTAATGATGAATGAATAAATGGTCCTGAATTATTTAGGCGAGTGTAAAACACTGAAGCCATTATGTCAACATCAAGTATGCGCCAAGCTGTAATAGGAGTTTCTTTGCTGTTAAGCTGCTTTTAAGACTTAATTATACATGATATACGTATATGCATGACCATGGTACAGTATGTTTAGAGGTGTGAATATATTGAACACTTCCACAATGCACATTTGTGATTCTAATGAAAAAATGAAGCTTCAACAATATATTTCCACATTACATAAGCTTTTTAACTAATGATCTTAAAACTGGTTCGATAATAACAATGTTCTTGCTGCTTATAATTTCTAAACAGTTGTTCAACACCGCGTAAATGTAAGCTCGCCATTTCGTTACACATTAAGACGATCGAATAAAACACCAGAATTATTTCTCACACAAGGGAGATTGGATTGTCTAGAAGTCTATTGACTCGCAAATTTTTTTTGGAACCACAGCGAAATCACTTCAAATCACGCATAGTCTCAGACCGGCCAAAGCGCAGAGACCGTTTCCATCCAAAACAGAGCTGATACGTTAACTTTATAAGCATGGTTAAACAATGTGAATCTGCGCCTAGCAGAGCTCCAGTGATTCCGAATGGCTTTTCAACTCAGCGATCCATCAGTATGTACAACGAAACCACCACCAGATGGCATTCTCAGTCCCTGAGTTCAGCCAGTCGTCTGCTCAGCTGGTCATCCTCAGCCTGCGAGCGCTCGGCAGCGCGCTCTGCTGGCAGCGAGGTTCCCGGCGTCACGTCCTGCAGCTGGTTCATCACCTCGAGGCCATTCTCATCGGCCACCTGCTGAATGAGGGCGCTAACCTGGTCCATCGGCGTCGACAGCGTGGTCGCCGTGCTCATCGAGTCCTCCATGACCTGCGCACGCACACAACTCCTAGTTAGTCGCGTGCGACGTAACGACTTCTGAGTAAAGTTATCTTTAATCGGGCCAAATATTATATCATTATACATAACCAGGCCAACACTACATCAGGTTATTTCATGACCTGCACACAAACAACTCCAAGTTAGTCGCGTGTGACTAAACGACTTCTTAGTAAAATTACCCTTAATCAGGCCAAATATTATATCATTATATATAACCAGGCCAACATTACATCAGGTTATTTCATGTCCTGCACAGAGACAACTCCAAGTACGTCTGCCTGATTATGCTTTAATCAAGTCGTCGCGTTTATGTAATAATCACTTCGTCCTTCATTGTATGTGCAGCCTTTCAATATCAATAATCTTCCCTTCCTCCTTATTTTATCTGTAGTAAATTATCTTACCAGTTCAATCCTTAATCAGGCTAAATATTATATAAATTACTCTTAGGCCTTTTGTAGTATCAACAGTCCACTCACTTTAGCAGCAGTCACAATTATTTCCTTGCCTTTGAAGCTATTAACTTGGGCCAAACATTATATGAGATACCCTCAGCACACTCTTTTAGTATGTCCTTTACACATCTCAATTTTTACTGTAATATTAATATAATTTTCACTCATTTGCATAGTCATGTGACATGTAACAGGTTCAGGTACATACACTAGTTCTGACATCCAAGTCTTCAAAGGTGCCTTCAAATTTCTCCATCACTTTGGAGACTTTTTCCAAGTCCATCGACTTCATGGCCTTATCCAGTGCTTTCGTGACTCCTTCCATATTTTTAGCCACCTGCAATGTACAGAGATTTCCACTTACTTGTGTGTTCTTACAACAAAGTCTGCACATTGTCTTCTGGTGTGGGTGTGTGTGTGATGCACCACCATTAAATTATAAACCCTGAATAAACCCATACTCCCCCTAAGTGTCAGCCAGTGCTGTAGAGCAACTAATGAAGTGTTATGCATTCTACCATATATCTAAAAAGTCCTGTAAAAAATTATCCTCGTAATTTCCATAATCGTGGAATCGATTTTCGATCGCATAAACTGAATGCAATGTTCACAGTTAGAGTGTTTTCTGTTACCTGCTTCATGGTAGCTGCAGACTGCACCTTTGACGACACGCCATCTACCCTAGCTGCCATGCGCAGGTAATTGAGGCTCTCATTCTTTTTCCTAATGGCATTCTCAGCATAGATCTTAGCACCTTCAACATTTCCCTGCTGCAGAGACTGTGGAAGACATTGCAAAGCCTACGTGTAGTTATGTTGCATACGGTTACTATATCACATAGCGATTCAAGAAATTTCTTATATACCTGTTAATACTGAAGGATGATTCTCCTAATCATGGGTAAAATTTATTATAATCATTTAAAGGAAGTATAACATATGAGTATCATTAGTAGAATATCTTATGGACAGTTATAGTGTGATAAAACTATGTAGTAAACAATTTCAAATAGCATTTTAGATTTAAATGGATTCCTGATAGATTCCATTTAAGTAAAATACATAATTGTAGTGCTGCCATTATACTCTAGTGAAATAGTTTTCTAGTACAAATACCTTCTTGATCTTGTTAGTCTGAGCTTTCTGGTCCTTTTCCGCTTTTCGTGATAATCGCTCCAGTTGCTTCACTGTAAACTGAATTTATGACACACCCATTTTTGTGATTTAATTGTGATTTAATTGTGAAACGATTAGAGAGCCAACATACTTCTGCATTTGAAATTTGAAGAACGAACTTCCAAAATATTTAAGGGATATCCATAACTATCACATCAACGTTACCATGAACATATGCATAGACTCTATGTAATGAATTATAATAATTGAGAAAAAGGATATAGTTAGACAGGAGTAACTTATACTTAATAAACTTAATGAACAAGTAATTTTTTGGAATTTTATTAACAATATATACGTGTCATTACCCGAAGCTGGAATATTGTATCTGAAATGGAAAAAAACACTGTGCTTGACTGCTGTAAAATATAGTACTGCTTGTAAAACAGTGTAACAACCTGCAAAGAAATTAATTGAAATATGCGGGTATAATTATAGATACATGAAGGTAGAGGAGTCAAGCTAACTTCTTGGCTTACCATGAAGCAGACATCTCACGATATAGAAGACATTTTGATGGTTCTATATCATATGACAAAAAAACTTTAAAGATAGAGAAAATGTACAGATACTAATATAGCAGTATATATATATATATATATATATCAAAAGAAATATTGGTCAATGAACTTATATCACCACTTATAATATATTATCACCATTAACTTAGAATAACCCTACTACATAATAGCACACCAGTATAGATATTTGTGTTTTATGAAATCACTTGCTGGTACTTTACCGCTACTGGATTAAGAGACCTCACACACTACTACTATGAGAAATGTGGCAGGTGGTAGGATAAACGGCACTGCTTGGACGCAAATCTAACATGTCTTAGGATCAAGAATAGCAGGTAATGGACCAAGTCATCCAACTAAATCATCAAATTGTCCGAATAATAGGCCCAGCTATAGATAAAATAATAATATATACATAATTTGTCAGGCGCGCCCAAAAATCGTGATGAGTGTGTACTCATCTAGATACTTAGCTATAGATAGTCTAACCTATATAGCAGGAAAGATGTCAACCAGATTGACTTCTTCCTCGGCCTTGGGAATTTTAAACTTTTTGGATGCCAGATAGAGTGCGGGATGGGTAGGTACTTGTCATACATGATATTATTGAATATGCAGACACAGAATCGCCAATGTGTATTCATTGTGACGGACTGATTTCATACCAAAGCAGTCCTCGCCAAAAGACAAAATCCTTTACTGGACATTCGGTCCAGTAAAAAATAGATTTTTACCAGACCGAATGATATGTTACTGGACCAAAAAAATATTGAAACATTAAAACACATTCACATCTCTGTTGCTTTTCCTCTGTGGACATATCTAACATATAATTGATATATATGCTTTCCTGCTCATCACCAGCTATGTCTGTTGACCCGTCCATGATAAAGCTGAAAAATCTAGCATCGTTTATTTTTTCATCCATTTCGTGACGCATACAATCAGCAATGCATTGCTTGCCAGCTTTGTCATTAATGTAGGTTGCACCTATTTCTAGGCCTTTGGCCTTGTCCAGTTGTGTGATCCAGGTATAATCAGTGATAGTAATATAAACTTCCCATGATAGTTCACACACACACGTCGCATGTCATCATTTTCTTATCTTTTATCATATAACAGCTAATCTCTTCCTATCGCTTTCCCACACCATAGATTAATTTGGTACACGCATATATAAGACAGCAATAGGCAGGGATATTAGGGTTAGGCATAGTTTGTGGTACTGACGTACCCGTAGCCTCTGCGTAATTAGTTGATGTAATGTTACCTGACAAACGGTCTGGTAAAGCCAAATTTCTTGTCGGACCCGTGCAAAAATCACCGGTTTTGTCCGACGGTCCGACGCTTTTGGCGAGGACTGCCAAAGGATAGTTGATTGACAGGTTTATTGGTTTTCCCAATCAGGGTATATATTCCCAGCAAGACCATGGCCCATCAGACCGGTTCCTCTGTCAGCCATATAGGAATCGCCACCTCTCCATGGCACTTATCCATGCAGGCACCAAGTTTGATGCTACATGACTCTGGTGAATTTGTATCTGTCTAGGGATTGTTTGATAATAATTTCATTGAACTTCATTAGTACATCTACTAAGTAAGTGTTTCACTAGCTCTCTGCTCAACCCATGTAGCCATTCCCTCTGCCACTGGGCAATACAGAAAAGTATGAAGGAACCTAGTGGAGAATATTTTTTGTAAGTTGTCATTGTTGAGCTACACTGTAGCACGTAGCTGTGGTATAATAAAAATTAACCTAACTGGCAAAATAAAAATCTTGGCTTTAGCCTTTAGGTAACTCAAACTGGCCTCACTATGAGGTGGGGGAGGGGGCGGGTGGA
>NW_014577091.1:114834-128045 GCF_000485595.1 Priapulus caudatus | reverse complement strand
TACCATGATGCTATACACCGACGATCACGAGCTTAGGTCGAGCCGTTTAGATTTGTGCCGCAATTCTGCATTTCAGCCCTATACCTTAAGTTAAGGAGAGAATGTTCCCCCTTCTTTTACACCTCTTGACCTTTGACCTTTGACCACCAGCTTCGACAGCCCAACTCGTTTTGACGATCCCCCCCCCCCCCCGACGTCCCGAATATCGTGACCGTACGTCAAGCGGTTAAGATTTGTGCCCAACTGTTGACGGACCGATTCTACAAGCTGCATCTGACTATGTCAAAATTCAAATTCAAATTCAAATAAAGTTTATTGCACAGATAATCGTGGATCATACAGGCAAATATGCTACAAACTACGATAAAACAAATTCCTAGGCTAATAAAAACATCATAATACAGATATACATCATATGTCAGATGAGCTAATAAGAAGAAGGAATAAGAATACGAAATAAAGAAGAAGGAATAAGAAATAAGAAGAAGAAATAAGAATAAGAAATAAGAAGAAGGAATAAGAATAAGAAATAAGAAGAAGGAATAAGAATATAACTATAAGAATAAGAAATAAGAAGGAATAAGAATATAAGAAAGAATAAGAAGAATACAAATAAATTCCCCGCACATTCCAAAGAGAGAATCAGTGCCTTGTGTCGTGAAATACAAGAGAGGGACCCCAAGTCCAAGATTGAAGATACAAGATTGAAGATCTATACAACTTACAACTACAAGATACAATCAGTGACCAAGTGAGGGCCTCTCTACTAATACTACTGAGTTCTTGAGACAGTGGTCGCAGTGACACTTACCCTCTATACTTGGCATTGCACCCATTTACTTTCGCAACTGCAGATTTCAATATAAGAGTATATAACAACAAAAATAGATTGAAATTTGGTTTTGTTATGGGATTTCCGATTAACAGGATATGACATCATCTGTTCTAAGTTTTGTGTTTGTGGCGCCATCTTTTGGCAGAGTTAGTTACGCTTAGCATGAGTATTTTTGAATTGCTGAAGCCAACCAATGCAATAAATAATGCAAAAATAATATATACGAATCATAATATATGTTCTAAATTTATTGCTAAACTTACTGATTATAAGCTATGCATCAAAGTGAGTTGAGTGACAGCTGAAAAGTTCTAACAGGAAGCGACCTTGTGCACATTGCCACCAAACTTCAACACAATATGGCGTTTTTGGTGGGAGTTTTGGCATTATTAGCAGTACGGCTATTCCTCGCTGATTTGGAATAGCTGGTGGATGGAGTTTGTCTACTAGTGTGTTAAAGTCATTATAGGAACATCCGTTAAAATGGCAGATTGCAAGCAAAGTGTTCATGAGTTTATTCAGAGCACGTACAGTCCAATGGTCGCAGTGCTTTGCAGCAACGATGCTGAGTCAGTGTGTCAGAAGAATAACCTTTGCTTTATTGAGCTTGTTCAGCCGTTCTGTCGATTGACATCAGAAGGTATCCCCCGCTGTTGTTCAGTGAAATCTATTAACAATTCCCGTGAAGATAAGCATTGCTATTAGCACTAATAATTTGTTATAATCGTCACTTAAAGTTGAGTTAAAGGAATAATACTTAATAGGTCCATTGACAGATTATGCAATGTTGACGAATGCTAGAGTAACTGGCACCTTGTGTAGTTAATAAGTACGTAACATTATAGCCTAATGCGTATTAGTTTGTCCAATATCACTGCTGGTTACATTACAAGCAAGACTTGAAATCGGTTGTTGATATTCATTTACGTGCCGTAAATGTCATCCAGGAGTCAAGCGATAAGTTGCCGATGACGTAAACATTTGTGCGGCCCATATGTTTTGGACCGGGACGCCAGATGAAATGGAGGTGTCAGCGGTGTAACCACGGCCACGGACTAAACAAAGTTCCTTATCACGAGCGTCCGTGTTTACGAAATCACTGATGATAGCATTGCGTACGGCCGAGCATGCGTGCGAAAATGTCCGGTGCACTATAAATCTGTATCACACCCAGCGGTTTGAAACTGCATGGAAACTGTAAACAACTTAGTCAACTGATTTCTTGGACTGCGGATTTTCAATTAGACATTTCTTAGTAACCAGCAGTGATATTGGACAAACTAATACGTGTTTGGCTATAAGGTAATGTACTTATTAACTACACAAGGTGCCAGTTACTCTAGCATTCGTCAACATTGCATAATCAATGGCCCTATTATTCCTTTAATAATACTGACTCACTCACTCAGTGGCTGTGACTGACAATATAACTGAATAAGCCAACTTGAGTCCCTGTCAGTGTGATCGCCGCTGATTGATATATTAGTGGTACTGCCAGGTAGCTAGTGTTATTCATGCATCATGAAGTTATAGCAGCTGGCATTTATATCACGTTTTATGGATTAATTTTTCATGTATTAATATTAAAGACTTATCACTGCATAAATCCATACTATTACTATTAGTATTACTACTATTAGTATTACTAAGTAAATGAATCCATTTGGTGATGTTTCCAGTTCACATTCGAGATCCCAGCAACTTATCGCATGCAATACACAACCTGAAAGTGATTATGAAGGAGTTTGACTCATTGCCGCCACAGCCACTACTTGCTAAAAAGATGCTGAGTGAAGTAGTTAGCAGTTGTCAACCTACACCTGGTGACACAAGTGCTGTGATGACAGGCGAATACAATCTTCACATTGCTAGTGAGTAATCCCAAAATATGCTGAGGAAAGTCTAGCCGTTTCACCTCATGTATTGATTCATATGATGTAGAATCTGCAAGCAAAGTTTTCCACAGTACACCTCTATGATATATAATTCAATATTCTTGTAGAATGATGTATACTGGTATCTCGTGGGAAGTTACAGCAATACCAGTTGGTAATAATACAGCCACACTTTTCATTTGTTAAAATACCTAAAAAATCGATGTATACGCACTGAGTGATAAGTTAAAATATCAAGCTTGTTATGATCACCTGTCCACATTTATTATTTTCAATATATCTTGTTTGTATACATATTTATTGCAGCTTCAACGCCGTGGTATGAACAGTACAGGGAAGATTTTCTACAGGTTCTACCACCTGCTGAGCATGAGTTCTTGAGGCATTATGTTGCATGTATCCTTTCTGTGAAATTGCATTTAAGTTTCCCATGAAATGAAATTTGCATCATACACGTTTACAGCATCAAGAGATTTTAAGCGACGGATCTCGTTCTGATAATGCAATCAACTACTCATTAATGTAGTAGTCTGTAGTAGAACCATGCGGTCTAGTGGTCAGGAATGCTATTCGAGTATTACACTGAATATGTGCTGCTATGTGAGTGAGATATCGATAAAAAGGTTTATGACATTGATCAATGAAATTTGTTGGCAACTGGATCTAAAGTTGTAGTTTTTATGCATTTTTACCTTAATGAGCTGTCAGGTATTTTTGTCGTGTCCACCAACCATGCAGAGCCATTGGACATATTTCATAAGTTAAATCAGCAGCAACACCAACAGCAGCACCAGACCCCGAAGAAACTGCCCAAGTGGTTCTCCCCAAATATATTCAAGTATTATGTTCTTCTACACGATGTCACAGATGGAGAGGAGTCGAAGTACGTGCGCTGTCATAACCTTATTCAATACTTTCATTGTGATGAGGTTTTCAGGTGAAAAGGTCAAGGCTTTGGAATATAATGTGATGGGACATGGTGCTTATTAAATTCCACTATTAAAGTATTGTGTAAAAAGTAGTAGAGCTTCTCTACTAAGTAACGTTTAGAAATCGTGCTTTCAAAATATTCATGCTGATTGAGGTTTAGTCGGATCTTTACCTATGTTACCATCAGCCTGGATTTATTGAACACGTGAAAACGTACCAAGACACATTCATGTAATACGTGTTGTTGTTTTTCTAACGGTAATATAATTCAATAACATTTATTTTGTGTCTGCGTCTGTGGTGTTCACACAGGGCTGAGGCAGTGTACCAGAGCATGAAGTCGACGTACGGTGCGCACGCGTGCCACTTGCTACAGATCAACTCTTGTGACCAGAGAACAGCCCAGTATAGCTCAGACATAATGCCTGACCCCTGGAGCCAGTTTCTAGGCAGGAAGTTTAACATTGTGGTATGTAACCCCCCCACTCCACCCACCCCCAAATCCCGCACAGTAACGAATTCCGACGGAAAGACACATCTTTTCACACATGTTACATTCCTTTCCTATTCAAATGTTGTTCTTAACTGATACGCTACTGGTGTTAACTGAGAGAAATGCAAGATGGCTACCGCTAAATTGCAAACATTAATGACATAAGCATGTAAAATGCACAGGAAAAAAACATCCAAAAACATTTAGTACGATAGAATGGTGAAATGCGAGTCATGCGAAGTCCAGTAGCCCAACAGTGATAGTGTGAAACAATGATAATCGAAACAATGATATAAGAGTTCTTTCACCATAACGAAACAAGAGTGCAAAAAAACTACGATAATCAGAGTTATTTCATAGCACCAAAACATTAAATTATGAAGTAGCAGTAATCTGAGCAAGGATACAGCTGTAAGCAAACCTGCTGAATGTATCCATCGTTAGGTCCGAACGTTGATTAATGCGTGCGGGGCAGCTGGTGATTTTCCGTCACATGCCAATGTCACATTGCGCTGCAGGATTCCTCCCCGGACGACGAGGCACCGTCACTTCCGGAGCCTCCCGCTCAGTGCTTGCCGCTGGAGCTCACGACCGACGGTCAGGCAACGTTTCCCAACTCCGTCATGGAGGCGAGTTTGTCTCCCAGCCAATCAGACGGCGTGCTCATTAGCGAGAGCAGCTTCGTCGAGAATGCGTCCGAAGCGACAGAAGGATCGGGTGAGTGCAGCGCTGCGTTATCGCTCTGAAAGAAAAAAAATCCCAGAAATTCCAGTCGACGTCAAATAGCCCCCCAGAAAACTCAAGATTACTAGAAGAATTACTAGCGCCACTAATTGGTGATAGCATGTGTTATTAATTAGTATTTATTGTTACTTTTGTTTTATTACACAAGCTATTAAAGGAAAAGAAATAGCATAATAGTTCAGGCTAACCATATTTATTTAAATTATTTAAAAAAAAGTTATCACAAAAAATTTATTTAAATAATAACAGATCTTGAAATCGAAACCTTAGATCCCCTAAATGAAGTTTAAAAATGAGCACCAAGTTAAAAAATAAAAATGCAGACATTTATTCTGTAATGGGGACATAGAAATCAGTGGCAGGTAACACCTGTATACCCCATTCAGACTATGAATTTTATATGGAATTAAACTAGCACGCGCAAGGCCCGCGCCAAATTTTGCAGTGTGTACACGCTATCCCGCTCCAAATACGCGCTGGCCCGCTCCAATTTGGCCCCGCAAATGATGGAGGGCCAGGCCTGGGATAACTTAGCCCGGGATAAGATAGCCCGCTTGTGTGTCTGTCTGTACGCAACAAGCAGGCCAGACCCGGTGCTAAATCACAATACGCATGCGCATAGCCTTATTTAGGTCACGTAATTCTACGCTCGCTGTACCTCGCTGTCTGCGGGGTGACGTGACGAGCTAAACAGAGAACTGATGACTCATTTAATGTAGGATCAAATACGCTACAATTTGGCGGGCGTCAGGCCCGGGCCTGGCGCGCGCTAGTTTAATACCATATAAAATTTTGCAGTCTGTACGGGGTGGGGTCTATTAGTGTCATGGCAGGATTTTTAGTATATGATGATGGGAATCAGGTCAAGGCATATATTATATTGTTGATAAATCATCTCTTAGATACTATTGTGCATATTATCTCAGAATCCTCATTGTCATCCACCAACCCAGTGGAGGAGATAGTAGACCATCCATTATTGCCTGACAATGAGGAGCCACCTGGTGGTGACCTTCACAAAAAGCATGCACCATTGCAGAACCATGTCAATAATGACCCACTGTTTGAAGACCCTCTTGGTAATGAGTATACACTGCATCGTGTTTTTTTAGACTAGAATGCATTTATCTAAACCTATTCCTTAATTCATCGTTGAATGTACAGACTTGGTTTAGTAGCCATTAATTAATTATTATCATTAATATGTGTATCAGGGGGTCAAACTCAACATATTTAAACTCTTCTAGAACAAGCAGATTAGCTGCTAGAAAATCTTAAGGATACTCTCAACCTTTTGCACGGGTATTGCTCTAATGAAGATTAAACGTTTATTGACGAGTGAATCGAATCAATCACTTGTTTTATTTATAGAGGAGATATATCTTTATGCTCAAGGCCAAAAATTTCATGAAATTTCCAGCACCAAATTATGTTACCACAAAAATTTTGAATTTTTATGTAAAAATGGTATTTTGGATATTTCTCAATTACCAGAAAGAGTGAGGATACAAAATTTTCGCCACATGTTAAGCACAATATGTACCAAAATAGTGCATCAGGATTCTTCTTTAAGTTTCATATTTACCGAGAAAAATTGTAAAAAAATGCCTAAAATTCAAGTCGCACGTTTGAATTTATAATCTTTGCGAATAAAGAGACATAACTCATAAAATACGGCACTTAATAACAATCCCTGACGCTCTTTTTTACAGCAATATGTTACCATTAAAACGAGTGTAAAATTAAATTATTCCGAGTTGTAATCACAGAGAAATATCCATTTATACATCGACTACTAAATCAGAAATTGGAACGGAGAAATCAGCGTTTTTCTGACGTCAGCCGCGGCTCACTACACATGTACGAGGGCAAGCAAAACGCTCTGACAGTTCACATGTACCGTTATATGGAGAAATGAGCATGTACGAAGGTGGCACATAGTGTTAGCCATCAAATAAAGTTGAAAATGAAAAATCGGTAAAAATTTTCCTAAAACCTTGAGAGTATCCTTAAGTAAATACATAGTTTTCCAATAGGAAAGTTGAAAATGGAAACCATTTTTATGATCTATTTACTCACTATTTTACTGGTACCACCTGTAATTGTTCCAAAGGTACCCTCTAATGTGAGCAAGTTTGTGAACCTTTGACTATAAATAGATGTCATGTAGCTTTTTAATAACTTTACTTGGAAAACAAAATTGCTACGGGCAAAGGCGGTTTAGGCTGTTTCTCTTCTGAAAGAAAAGAAGTAGTTCTTCCTTAATAAAAAACCATGTATATGAAAGCAGAGTTTTTTGCATCTAGAAAAGCATATGTTGATTCACTGTCACAGCCACGCTACACACGAGCATAGAGAAGAGGAAACACATGCCACACGGCATCTGTCTGACCTTGAGTGACCACGATAGACTACGGATCTTCGTGCACGAGTTTTGCGTTCGTGGTCTGCTGCCTTATGTGGAGAGACAGATACGAACACTTAATGACCAGGTACGATTCGGTGTCAACTATACGTGCAATAGTGACAGTTTTAATGCAGATGTTACTTCACTTCTGCTCAGTAGTGAATGAAAAGGCATTTGAAGCAAAAGTAAACTATATTTTAAGAGAAGTTATATATTTTTTGTCCCACACTCACCATTGTGAGATCTCAGGATCATGAATCATATATCATCGAGTGTGCTGCAATGTTAGCATGCTCATCCTTATATTTAATTTGTTAATTAACATTTTAATATATTTATTATTATTTATTATTAATATTTCTTAATATTTTATTTTTTATTTTTTATAACATCCTTTGTGTTCATCTTTCGTTATCTGTAGGCATTGCTTGTTCGTTTTATCAGTCGTTCTCGCTCATTTTATAGTTGATGTCCCGAAAAGGAATTCACCGTTCGCTCTTCAGTGCCACCAAGAAGTGGTTTGGGGGTAGCAAGCCAGTCACGCAAGGCTTGAACCTTCAAAACACATTACTGTCGTAAGTGTTTCCTTCAGTAGTTGTATAATAGATGAATATTATCGTGAAGCTTTTATGTAACATAAGCACAAACCTTTTGCTGTTCTGTAGTCAGGCATTGCTTGTATCAGTGCAAGTTTTATAGTTACTTGTCATCAGGCACTGTTCCCGGCAGAACAAACTATGTACACGTTCATCACACAATGTTCCTATTACCGCAAACTATGTACTTAACCAACTCATATTGTTCCTCTCAGCACAAATCATGTAGTTGTCCATTCGTTTATATTGTTTCCATGAGTGTGAACATTGTGCTCATTAATTAGATATTGTTCCTATCAGTGTTAACCTTTTACATTTACTTGTAGCTATGGATCGGAATCGCCGGAATTGCAGGTCAGGCGGTTGGCAGACCTCTGCTTCATGTTCCAAATGTATGAGCTCGCATATCAGTCCTACCATACAGCCAAACGAGATTTTAGCACGGACCACGCGTGGCCACACTTTGCCGGCTCGCTGGTGAGTTTGAGCGCGAGAATGCAATTGTGATTCAGGGTTTGTTTGCACTGCATCATTTTTAGCTCATCTGACATAGTCAGATGCAGCTTGTAGAATCGCATGATTGTCCGTCCGTCTGGTCCGTCAACATGTTGAGGCACAAATCTTAACCGCTCGACGTACGGTCACGATATTTGGCACATCGGGGGGATTGTCAAAATGAGTTGGGATGTCGAAGCTGGGGGGTCAAAGGTCAAAGGTCAAGAGGTGTAAAATAAGGGGGAACATTCACTCCTTAACTTAAGTATAGGAGGAAATGCAGAATTGCGGCACAAATCTAAACGGCTCGACCTAGGCTCGTGATAGTCGGTGTATAGCATCATGGTAGGAAAAGCCATCATGATGCCGAAATTGTGAGAGTCACGGTCAAAAGGTCAATGGGCACAGGGCAGATATTTTAGATATTTTCTGAGGACATGGTCTGACGGAGCGATTGAAAAACTTTTTTGTTTCAGCGGTGACCTAGCATTTTTATGGTTTTATTGAAGGACCATGAATGTACCGTCTGCTGACATGCGAAAGAGAAGTGTCGGATAACCTTTTGACCCTCAAGAGGAGGGTTAAACATGGATTTTTTAGGGCCTACTGTTAGAAAGAATTTAACTGCCGGGTTTGCTAGTGAATCTATACATGCCTGGATGTATGAGGCTACAATGTCACAGTGAAATTTCAAAAGCTATTATGGTTTGAAGAAGGTTTATGCTTCTTAAATCGTATATATTCTATGGCATTCTGTACTGTCAGTATGTTACATGTAACGTATGCCACTGCCAGTGCAGGCATTGTGGTGGTGGTACTGTGTAGTTCTTGCCTGCGTTAATTTTCGGTTACCAGGTGCCAGCTTCTTTTGCAGCCTGTAGCTTTGCAATAGGTAAATGGATGAGTGCTTACTATTCTGTCTTGCAAATGTTCGTTGCTATCATGACGTACGATGGAGCCTTCCATCTTTAATCTGAAGACACTTAAACGTACGACGCCCATACCGTCGTGGTCAAACTTTCATAACGATCCAACGTAACATTCCTTTGGAGAAGGTTCTGATGACCATCCCTGTGCATTTCCACTGTTTCGGGTGTTATGTGAACACATTTGGGACTAACAGGGTTTACTAGAATCCCACCACTCCACCACAGAGTCACCGCAGTAGACGTTAGATGAGCGCTGTCGCTCCGCGGCACTTGTTTAATTATTGTAAAAGTATGTTTGCTATCAGGATGTTGGATTTTTTTTTTGCATGCATGTTGAGTATGTGGGTGCATGTGTTTCTCTTTCCATAGTCTTGTGCACCTGTTTGAGTGTTTCGTAGTCTTATTAGTGAAAATCTGTTAGTTGTCTGTGCCTAATTAATTGTGTTTGTTCGCAGGAGATGGCAGCACTCTCTGTGTTCATGCAGGGTGTAAATTCCCAGAGACAGTATCCAAACCACTACATGGAGACTGCAATTTCCACATACCTGTCTACCTGCAAGTAGGTATATTGAAATGTAACTTGTGGAAATGTGTTTTTGTGTTAGCTCTCAACAGATATCTGATCCTCCTAATACATGTGGTTTTACCACTGATTATCGGAAGGGTCTTTGTGTTTAGTCAACTAGGATCATCATAGCATAGAAAATGCTGGTAGCATTGTGGCAACCATGTAAAAATAGCATAGATAATATATATACAATCAAACCTCGGTTATCCGAGCATCAATTATCCGAATTTCGGATTATCCGAACAAAATCTCAAGGTCCCGTGAATATTTAATAAGCCACTAGAGTGACTAGACCATCAGTTATCCGAACAATCAGTTAGCAGAACAAAATACTCCCTGCCCGTCTTGTTCGGATAATCAAGGTTTAATCTGTGTTAAATCTGGTTAACTTCGTCTGTTGATAATATGTTACATAGCTTAGGCCTCTAATTATGTGCTATTTCTGCAGATTACCAGAGTATGCAACAAGAGCGACGATGTTTTCTACAGAAGTGTTAAAATACACTAGTAACTACAGCGACGCTGCAATTAATTTGATAAAGATGACAAGTGAGGTAACTACCCTTGTTTCCCATGATAGCTATTGATCACAACTCATGGATGACATCAACAGCTACTATTAGATAATAAACATAAGTACCAAACGTCCCCAGAGTTCATGAACATCTAACTTATGAATCTGAATATGAACAATAAATGCTTTATTGTTTACGTTAACATTCATTAGTGCCACCTAACAACCACAACACGCCCACATAACAACGTAACCACAACTGAGTTTCTTGTAATGTATACTCGACTTCCAAAAAACTGAATTATTAATGTAATTCTGGAACCAAATGTGTTTGTAATCCATTGGGGACTCCCTGTATGTTAATACTTACTATTAAATTATTCCATTTTAATTTATTAAATAATTACTCGTTGCATTGAAGTGGTTTAGTAGGAGCCGTGGCCTTATAGTTAGCACTTGGAACTTTGGTTCTAATGGCCTGGGATGCGAGGGGACTCGCAGGAATAATGAATGATTAGAGTTGTATGCGGTTACATCTCTAGGATTCGGACCTGCGCAGTGGCTTGTTGCTAGAGCAGGCCGCCTACTGCTTCATCCACATGCCGAAGCCCATGGTGAGAAAATATGCATTCCACATGATACTAGCCGGTCACAGGTTCAGCAAAGTTGGTCAGGTATGTTGTTTGTGTTTAATCTGAATAGAAGTCGGTTTACTCCTGCTAGAGAAATGGGAAAACATTCTGTGGTATCTTAATAATAAGTTTTTTGTTTTCCCTCGTCCTATGAATTAAAAAGAATTCAGTGGTATCCTAATAATTAACATTGCCCCCTATTCTTACAAAATAACGAGTAAATTTCGTATGGCATAAAAATAAATAATTTCACCTCTCCATCAAAGAAAATGAGTTAAATGTCATTTTTCACCCTTTCCTGTCAAAAAACAGATTCAACTTGGTATCGTGAAAAGCGCGTTGTTTTCACGCTTGTTCCTAAACAATGCGGATAAACAGCACCACGATCGTTACAGCGAAAGCACGCGCTACGGAGCTACTGCCAGGCACTGCAGGTCTACAGAGGGCGCCACTGGAGCCTGGCGGAGGACCATATCAACTTCACGATCGGGCGGCAGTCGTTCAACCTGAAGCAGCTGGAGAATGCTACGAACGCCTTCAAGCACCTGCTCACCAACGACAGCCAGCAGACGGCCTCGCAACAGAACGCCTTCGTACGCGAGTACCTCTTCGTGTACAAGGTTCGTGGATGATGACGGCCGTCTGCCGGTGCCAGTCTAGGCGCGTGGTCAGCCTGGAGAGTTTATTCCAGATTTTCTGATCTCGAAAAAGGGGGGTGGGGGTTGTGCTCTTGGTTTGTGAGTAGTTTCGAGATCAATGAGCAAGCAAGAAAGTAATGAGAGGAAAGTAGAAATGTCGAGACCATCGTTTCACACTTAGAGTGCAATTCTAGCCATGCATTTATTGAAAGTTTACGTCGAATAATTCACGCTGAGCTGAGTACTTCAAAAATTATTTGAAAAGCATGGAATAAAGCTGTAGTGTTAGTTTGGACCTTCATATGTTATTTCACCGGCTCATTGTTAGGGTAGTTGTTGTTAGTAGCCAGTATTCATTAGCACAGCATATAACCTCTGAGAATATATTACATGGTTGGAATGGTTTTCGACTTGCAGCAACTGCTTGCACAGACGGAGCAAGAAGGATGCATTATGCTCGCACAACTTCCTCTTCCTGTCATAGATGGCACCACTATCAAACTGATAACTGCAATGCATCCTACAGCTGGCCAAAGTAAGTCTGCTCGAATATTGCATGAATAGTCAGTCCTTAACCATGAATAGTCCTTAAATATCAACACTATTTTAAATTTGTGACACATGAAGGTTATAAAAGTAATCAGTCATGATTGTCATTTTTTAATTTATAAATGTAATAAATCTTAAAGACAATTTCATCTTGTGTCTATGCTATTCCTATATGTTGTACCACATAAGTTTATAATTAAACATGGATGTCTTCCAGTTGACTCAATTGCAAATGAAGCAACCTAGTATTTCATGATTTTCACTTATAGCTTGGTAGCTAGTACTTTAGGTGTCAGTCTGCAGACATTCAAGCCCGTACTGGGCCGATCTTGCACCACTGGTGGGACGGGCGTCACCACGTCAGTTGACATATATTTCAGCTTAGTAGTTCGCTGTCCAGCTTTCTCCAACCCACTTGCCTTACATACAAATATTAGCCAGGAGGGGTCGTGATCGCCACGCACGACGTTGCTAAGGGGAGGAGGAGCGGCAGTGCTGGGCATCCACATACAATTGCGAGATAACCGTCGCGAGTTTGCGCTTTGCAGCCGACGGAGACGAGGCGGCGGTGGGGGCGGGCGAGCCGATCAGCGCGGACGTCGCGGTGTGGGAGCGGCTGGAGCAGATTGTCTGCACGCAGCTGGACGTGGACGCTGGCGGCGGCGGCAGCCTGCAGCGCGCGGCCGCCTTCCGCCCCACTATCCAGTGCTTCACGCAGCACACGAACAACACACACCACCCGCTGACCGTCGTCGATGGTACGTGTCCCCACGCGACGTGACTGATTGTCGAGCCGCTGTCACCTGCTTAATACGTTCAACGCTGCCTTGTTAACAATGGATCTATCGCCCTGTGCTGGAATTTGCTTATCACTGATTTATTTTATTTTCGCTTATTTTGGTGTCAGTATGAAGGGAAAATATAGGTTAAATATTTAATTCTAAGACTGGGGTGACTGTATACTCAGCCTTTTTATATATGCACAG
>NW_014577091.1:111703-112694 GCF_000485595.1 Priapulus caudatus | reverse complement strand
CATGTGTCATGAGAAAGTAGGTGGTATTATATGTATATATATATATAGAGAGAGAGAGAACAAGAGTGAGAGCGTGAGAGAGTGAGAGGGCGAGAGAGAGTAGATAGGCATATCCCCATATCGTTACTATGTTACCCTGGTCCTTGCAGCTGCACGTGAGGTTGACGCCGCACATGACGGGGAAGCTGCACATCACAGGGTTGGGTTACAACCTCGGCACGCAGCCCGTCGCTCCGGAGACCGCGTCCGAAGCCTCTGCTGCCGGCGCGAAGCCGAGCTTCATCAGTACGATCACCGTGCGTGGCAAGCAGAGCCTCGAGGTGAGAGAGAGAGAGCAGAGAGGCGAGAGCGCGAGATCACACCTCTGGTCGATTTGCCCGTCGTCACCCTGTCTCCGCACGATGTTCTACTGGTGGCCCTGCGCTTAGATGCAGTCGGTTATTGTCACACTTGCCACAGCCTGATAATGTATGACGTTTACCTTGGTGTTTAACTCGACGTTTATTGAATGCTTGCAGGTGTAGGATTCCCTTTATGCTGACCAACGCTGTGTTGTCGTTAATTCGATTAATTGGTGTTTGCAGGTGCAGGGTTTGCGGTTAAACAGCTCAAAGGCAGAGAAAGCGAGCAGGGAGTATGCAGACGACCACAGGCTGGACCCAGTTGTCGTGCCCTCCATGCCCTGCCTGCAGGTTAGTATTCACTCCTATACGATTAGTTTTGTCTTTGTTATTCAACATATCGAACCCTATTGTTTCTGGGAGTGAGAAGTTTGGGTCCATGGTCGAAAAAATTTGCCCGAGTAGTTGCTGAAGGTGTAGAAACTGTATCGCACTGGCGTGTATTTCTACGTAGCTAGCGCTCGCGCTTGTTTCTACGTCGTGCTTGTACGTGGTCGTGTTTTTATGTCCCGCTCACACGTCACTACGTCGCGCTCGCACGTTCGCACGTGTTTTTATGTCCCGCTCACACGTCACTACGTCGCGCTCGC
>NW_014577091.1:99902-109613 GCF_000485595.1 Priapulus caudatus | reverse complement strand
AATGCTATATGTTGTATCACATAAAGTTTTAAGTAAAATGCGATGTCTTCAGTTGAATCAAATTGCAAATGACAAGGCAACTCTAGTATTTCGACGATTTTCACATATAGCGTTGGTAGCTTAGTACATTTAGGTGTCTGCAGATCATTCAAGCGCCGTACTGGCCTGATCTTGTCACGCACTGGTGGGGTACGGGCGTTCACCACGTCATGCTTGATCATATATTTCAGCTTAGTATGCGTTCGCTGTCCCAGCTCTTCTCTAACCAACTTGCCTTACATACAAATATTAGCCAGGGAGGGTCGTGATCCGCGCAACGGCACAAGTGACGTTGCTCAGGGAGGAGGCGAGCGGCGTGCTTGGGCAATTCCACATACAATTTGCGAGATACGTCGCGAGTTTGCGGCTTTGGCAGCCAGATCGGAGACCGAGGCGGTGGTGGCGGCAAGGCGAGCCGATCCAGGCGGCGTGACCGTTCCGCGGTGTGGGAGCGGCTGGAGAAGACTTGTGCTGCACGGCAGCTGACGTGGAGCGCGGGCGCGCGGCTGGGCGGCCAAGGCCTGCAGCGCCGGGCGGCGGTGGCGGCGGCAAAGCCTGCAGCGCGCGGCCCCCGCCTTCCGCCCCACTATCCAGTGCTTCACGCAGCACACGAACAACACACAAGTACCGCCGCTGACCCGTCGTGATGTACGCTGTCGCCGCCACGCGACGGGACTGATTGTCGAGCCGCTGTCCACGCTCTGCTTATACGTTCAATACGGCTGGCTTGGTTAACAATGGATCTATCGGCCGCATGTGCTGGAATTTGCTTATCACTGATTTATTTTATTTTCGCTTATTTGGTGTGAAAAAAAAAACAGTATGAAGGGGAAATATAGGTTAAATATTTAATTCTAAGACTGGGGTGACTATATACTCAGCCTCCTCATTTGATATTGCACAGGCAGTCCAATGTATTGAGTAATACTATGATTACCACGGCAATAAATCACATTTTAGCAGCAGTCTACTTGAAAATGTCACTATGAGCTGACTCGTGTTTCGCGGACGTGCGTTTTGATTGTTCAAACGAGCTGACTCGTGTTTCGCGGAGAACGTGTTAATGTCAGTAGTGATAACAGGTTAGAAGTACAGCAATCGATGGGCAGCAGGCAGCGGGCGGTATCCCGCAAGAGGTAGCACTGTATATTCAGTAGTGATAACAGGTTAGATGTAGCAAGGATTGCGGCAGCGGCAGCAGCAGCAAGAGGTAGCACTGATATCAGTAGTGATAACAGGTTAGATGTAGCAAGGATTGCGGCAGCGGCGTGCGGTTAGCAAGAGGAGCGACTGATACAAGTAGCTGATACAGGTTAGATGTAGCAAGATTAGCATCGATAGCAGCAGCGGCGGCGGTAGCAAGAGGTAGCACTGATATCAGTAGTGATAACAGGTTAGAAGTAGCATCGATAGCAGCAGCGGCGGCGGTAGCAAGAGGTAGCACTGATATCAGTAGTGGGTAGAGGTGTCAGTTAAAGGTAGTGTTGTTAGCATCAGCAGCAGCAAGAGGTGACATTTGATATCAGCAGCAATTAGAGTAGTGTTGTTAGCAGCAACATTTAGCAATATCAGTTAGCGGTAGTGTTGGTAGCAATAATGGGAAGAGGTAACGATGATGGTCACCATTAGTCAGAGGTAGTACTGATAACAATAGTTGTCAGAAGTAGCATTGTTATCATGTACCCAGGGCCGTACGCAGCGGGGGGGCAGCAGGGGCAGTTGCCCCCCCTAGAGATTTTCAGAGTATGCCTTTTAATGGGACAAATAGGGCAATAGAGGGCGTGGGGAGTACCTTTGCCCCCCCCCCTACAGAAAATTTTCTGCGTATTTGCCCCCCTACAGAAAATTTCCTGCGTACGGCCTTGCATGTACCGTAGTACTGATAACAGTAGTTGTCAGTAGTAGCATTGTTATCACTATTAGTTATCACTATTATAGGTAGTATTGTTAGCACAGTGCTTAGAGTTAGAGGTGACGCTATCAGTGAGTAACGACAGTTACAGTGGTAAGCTGTGACAGTGGCGAGCTTGCCGTGAGCACGGTGGGGAGCTTGTCGTGAGTGCGGTGGGGAGACCTGCGTGACAGCGCGGTGGGGAGACCTGCATGACAGTGTTCTCGCATCGTTGCAGAGAGCATCACGGTGGCGCTGCAGCTGCGCAACACGCTGCGCGTCGCCCTCGCGCTCGCCAACATCTCGCTCATCTGGCGCTTCCTGCCCGTCGCCTACAGCAGCGAGGAGGTTGTCAGCACGACGCAAGCCGTCACTAACGAGAAGGCGAACACGCAGGTGAGCGAGGCTTCGCGCGCGCGCCCCCCGACGCAGCCGGTGTGGCTTTCTCACGCTCGGGGGCGTTTGCGTTTCTAAATCTTCTGTATGAGACTAGACTGCAGTGCTTCTTAAACTATTTCAGTGTCATTCACCCTAGAGTCTTTATCACACAATTTCGTTCACCCGCGACTAAATTTCTTTATGTTTTTGGTAATTTTCATCTTACTTTCATTCACCCCCAAAATAATATCGTTCATCCTTGGATGAACCATTCACCAGTTTAAGAAGCACTGGACTAGAGTATTTATGATCGTGCATCTGAAGTTAGAGAATCTTTGCTTGGACGTGGTATAATAATAATGTTTCTACATCTCCTCGGTCGAATCTTGATCGGATAGACTAAAGGTACCATTACCGAATGTTCTGTATGAAACCTTGGTGCTTAAGATCGTGTGTGTGAACGTACAGGCATCTGTGGTTGGGTGGAGCAGGGATAGTGTTTCTACATCTACTGTGTAAAACTAGACAACTTCTGTTCATGTGTGCAAATGTATGAGAATCTCGGTTGGATAGGCTATAGGCATAGCATGTCTAAATCTCCCGTGTGAAACTTTAGGGCTTGGGCCTGTGTGTGAGCATACAGGAATTTTAGGTCATATGGACCAGGTGTAGTGTTTCTATATCTCCTGTGTGAAATCGGAGTGTTTATGATTGGTTGTGTGAACGTGCAGAATGATGTGGTGAGACAGACCAGGAAATTGTCCTACATCTATTCTGTGAACCTTGAGCATGTGTGTGTGCATGCGTGCGTGCGTGCGTGCGTGCGAATCTGCATGGCAGGTACGAAGTTGAATAGATTTTGTGACTTTGTGACTTCATAATCGGTAGGTATTAACTATAGGTCTGCTTTTTCACAGGAAACCGAGGCATGCGTGACTACGGAAGTGATCAAGCAATTTGTGATCGGAAGTCAAGATACCAGAACGGTAAATATATATAGAAGTTTACCCATCAGTTCATGTGCTTAAGTCTCTGAAAGTTGAAGATTTTAGGTTACCCAGTTTTCCTACACGTGTCATGAGAAAGTAGGTAGTATTATATGTATATATATATATATAGAGAGAGAGAGAGAGAGAGAGAGAGAGAGAGACAGACAGAGCAGAGAGAGACAGAGAGAACAGAGAGACAGAGATTACAGAGAGACAGAGAAGAGCAGAGAGAGAGAGAGCTGGGAGAGAGAGAGAGAGATGAGAGAGATGAGAGAGAGAGAGAGAGAGAGTGAGAGAGTGATAGAGTGAGAGCGTGAGAGAGCTGAGAGTGAGAGCGTGAGAGAGTGAGAGGGCGAGAGATGAGAAGAGAGTGGGGGGTGGAAAGGGGTAGATAGGCATATCCCCAATATCGTTACATGTTAGCCCTGGACGCTTGCAGCTAGCAGCGTGAAGGTTGACGCCGCCACATGACGGGGAAGCTGCACATCACAGGGTTGGTTACAAGCCTCGGCACGGGCAGCCCGTCGCTCCGGAACGCGCGTCGAAGGCCTCGCTGCTGCCGGCGCGAAGCCAGAGCTTCATCAGTACGATCACCCGTGCGTGCTAAGCAGAGCCATCGAGGCCGAGAGAGAGGAGAGCAGAAGAGGCGAGAGCGCGAGATCACAGCCACCTCTGGTCGTTTTGCCCGGTGCGTTACCCTGTCTCCGCACGATTGTTCATACTGGTGGCCCTGCGGCTTAGATGCAGTCGTTATTGTCAGCACTTGCAACAAGCCTGATAATGTATGCACGTTTACCGCTTGGTGTTTAACTGGACCGTTTATTGAAAATGCTTGCAGTTGTAGGATTCGCCTTCATGGCTGACCAAACGCTGATGTTGTGCGTTAATTCGATTAATTTTGGTTTTGCAGGTGCAGGGTTTTGCGTAACAGGCTTCAAAGGGCAGAGAAAGCGAGCAGGGATTAATGCAGACGACCACAGGCTGGGACCGCAGTTGTCGTGGGCCCTCCATCGCCCTGGCGCTGCAGGTTAGTATTCCTCCTATAAACGATTAGTTTTTTGTCCTTGTTATTCAACATATCGAACCCTATTTTTCTGTGAGTGAATGGAAGTTTGGGTCCATGGTTGCGAAACCCAAATTTGGCCCGAGTAGTTTGCGTGAAGGTGTAGAAACTGTATCGGCACGTGGCCGTGTATTTTCTACGTAGCGCTCGGAGCGCGATTGTTTCTAACGTGTCGTGGGCTTTGCACGTGGGTCGTGTTTTTATGTCCGCTCACAACGTCACTACGTCGCGCTCAGCACGATTCGGCACGTGTTTTTTATGTCCTGCTCACGACGTCACTAACGTCGGGTGGCCACCAAAGGCCCCGTAAGGACGTTCGCGAACGTGCTTTTTAAATGTCCGCGCTCAATCACGTCACTACGTCGCGCTCGCACGTTCGCACGTGTTTTTATGTCCCGCTCACACGTCACTACGTCGCGCTCGCACGTTCGCACGTGTTTTTATGTCCCGCTCACACGTCACTACGTCGCGCTCGCACGTGTTTTTATGACGCGCTTGCACATGTCGCTACGTCGCGCTCGCTCGTATCTCTACGTCACGCACATGTTTCAGGTGTCTCTGCGCGACGTTCCGCCTGCGATGCTGTGTGGAGAGCTGCGGCGTGTCTCGTTAGAGCTGCGCAACGCCGGCCGCTCGCCTCTCCGCCACGTCTACGTCGCCACCTCGCATCCCGAGTTCCTTGCCTTCAGTAACCGCGGCGACGACGTGGCAACGACAGGCGGCGGCGTCACGGCGATGACGGCTGGCGGCGGTGCGGTACGTGTGGCGAAATGCCAGCACTCCTTAGTCAAGCGAGTGCCTCTGCCGCCAAGCGGGTTGCCACCAGGTGGCGCTGTCACGTTGCCGGCATGGATACGTGGGTTGAATACGTCGGGCCGGCACAAGGTGCACATGCTCTTCTACTATCTACCCCAGGAGACGACGTCAAAGCTTAGGTGAGAAGCCTCCTAGATAAGTCTGTGAATCATTCGATCTACGGTGTGGTTCATTTGAAGGTTTAGGTGTGATTATAGATAACCGAAATATAGTAATAGTACTAGTACCCCGTGTAACGTCAACCCGCGTTTACACGAATTTGCACGAAAATTTGTCATTTATTTCTGCTTTTCTCGTGATACTAAAGAAAAATTTGCTCTTACTTTTTGAATTTATTGAAAAGAGTGAGTGGGTATTCTAGTCAAAAGGTGGCATGATCAGTGTAAAAAAAATGTATGTAATTAAATGTGCAACCAGCTGCTAATTTGTCTGATGGGTCATCTTTGATATCTAACATACCACTATTGAATTCGACTGTTTGACCTACACGTGCACTGTGTAATATGCATGCTCCTGCATCAGTTCTCACTATGCTCAGTATACTCCAGTAACATGTTACTTATTTTAAGAGCAGTTAGTTATTTATCCTTATTTATCAGAGATCCCTTCCCTCCCCACCCTCCACACACACACAAACACACAAACTCGACAAGCAATGGGTTAAACCATTGTCGCGTCGCGACCTGTTTTGTGTGCTGCGCAGGATGTGACGTTGTTGCCGTCTTCCTGCAGATATCGGGTGCTCAGGTACACAGCCTCGCTCACGATGAATGACTCCGTCGCCGTGCAAGCGACCGCGTCCAGACAGTATTCCGACTGGCAAGAAGGACTCGTAGTCAGTCTAGAAGCGGCCAATATGAACCAGGTAAAAACACATTGGGAGTGCAAGTTCATATTTACGGGCTTGGTATCTCCATGGATAAAGGCCCACGGTGTAAGGCCCCAGGATGTAAGGCACACGGTGAGAATTCGGCCGCGCGCCAACGGCGCTGAGCTAAACGTGCGCGCCATTTGCTCATTATAGCCTCCCCGCACACGCTGAAAATTTGGCGCGGGCCGAATTCTCACCTTGTGCGGGGTCCTTAAGATGATATCTACGGTCATAACAGGACGTTGATATATTCACTGATGTTCCTGGCCTTGTGTTCGGTGTGCTGTTATCTTCGTCGTTATTGCAGGTGCAGGACAGTGCAATAACAGAGGTCAGCATGACGCAGGTTATCTGCGCCAGTAGCAGCTGGACTCTTCACCCTCTCAGCCAAATACACAAACAGGGTACGTAGCCAGGTGTGAGGATGTGTCGTTAAACGTGCGCGCTCTGTGCCGTGCTCGTTGTGCTGTGCGAATGCTGTACACAAGTGCTGCGTTTTACCTCCAGTCCCATGTTGCAGATATCGGGTGCTCACATATATGCTTAAATAGGTATTCTGTTCCACGTAACTGCATTGATAAACACTGAATTTTATATATATATATATACAAATATATCGGGATCGGTGATCGCAGGCTCGATGAGGTATGAGTGATGCTCCACATGTGGTTATTCTCGCGAGAATCGGAAGTCGAGATCTGTGCACTGAAGCAATAATTTTGTGGTTATAGACAGCATTTATTTGCATCATGCGAGTATGTTATTCGTTTCTTGTTCCTGTCTTTAGATGTGAAGTTAAACCCTGCTGAGAAAACCTCGCTGTGTTTCAAGTCTGTCAGACTGCCATCTAATCAAGGTACCGGACTACTAAAGTACTTTCATTAATAGCGCTGTAGTGCTTGCCATTCACAACCGTCTCGTTTGTTCGAAGCTCGTCGTTCTACCTTCCTGCGGTTGCCGATGCTGCAGGTGTGGATGAGGCGGCGAGCGCAGTGCACTTCAGCTGCGCATACAGCGACAACGAGAGCGGCGGCGGCGGCGACGACGACGACGAGACGTACTCCGCTGCCTTCCTGATGGCGACGCTCTACGACGGCCAGCAGACAGACTGGATGAGCGCGCTGCTCAGTCGCACCGGCCACCCGCAGCACCACCAGCAGCAGCAGCAGCAGCAGCGGAGGCAGCCGGACACGCGACGGGACGCCGCCCTCGATGTCGCCGTCCGCGTCGACCTGACCGTCATCGTCTTCTGGAAGGTGTGGCGAAGATTCATTTCTGTCTGACGGGATTGAGACAGGCAGCTCTAGTTAATCGAAATTATTTATTTATCTTTGTTTAAATTATTATCTAATTAATCAAATCGGCGGTGGAACGTTCTCAGTTTGGTGCAGAGGTGTCGTCATTTTAGCGTGCGTGCGCGTAAAGCCATGTTCAAACTTGGTGCGCTTGACTGTACTAGCCACAATATCCAAGGCGTCACTCAGGGGTGTCTCACTCATGGCGGATAGGTCAGTTTGTTCAAACTAGAGCTATTTGTAAGCTAAGCGTGGAGCGAAGTGTTGTTGTACACCGTTATAGTGCTGTTCCAATTTTTAGCTCGCCTTGACATCGTCAAGATGAGCTATTGCCATGGGGTGTCGTACGTCCGTCCGTCCATTGCAATTTTGCAAATTGCAAATTTGCAACATTTGGCTACGGTCACCGATAACTCAAGAACCGTTTGACCCACATGTTGCAAATTGCATATAGTTGTTACTGCTATGGGAGAGGTTTGAACGTCCTATTTTGGAGCCCGCCAGTCGACCTACTTTCGAGCCACGCCCACTTTTTGGCAAAAATGAAAATGGCCATCTAGATTCATTCGATTTTGTTAAATATTGGTATATGAATGTGTAAGGCTTGCCCCAAAACAGTTGTTACTCCTATGGGAGAGATGACAACGTCCTATTACGTTTATTTTGTCTAACTGGTTAACAACTTTACAATCATACCTATATACGTGTAATATTGTGTTTTAGATTCTTCGTTACAGTAATTTGACTGGAATATTTTATTGTTTTTATTTGCGCGATATTCGAAAACCAAAATGGCGATCATTTAGGCGTAGCGCCATCTCTCGTCAAGATTTCAGATTTTCAGATCTGAAAGATTTATTTTCGCATCAAAACTTATGCATATATCATTATCTAGAGTTTATAATGGGAGATATGCTATATAATGGGAGTTCTCCCATATTATACTCTTGCTTTATATATCCCCCCCCCCTCTCTCTCTCTCTTCTATCACACCCAAGGTGAGCTACAGTGTCATTGACATTTTCATTAAATGTGTGAATGTTTCTCGTGCAGGCGTTCGTCGTGAATGAGCTGGGAAGCAGCACAACTGTGTATGGCCGACATCATTTACAAGTAGAAACATTAAACACAATCTGTGGTACCCTCCCTATGCCAACGGTAAGCACTTTAGCTCGCTGCCATGCTTGAAACTATGTCACGGTATCTACATACGTGCCAGCAAAATATCTCAAAGAGCTAACTGATATTATTCATGCAAGAAAACATCGTAGATGACATGGATTGACAGCGCCTTGTGAAATGACAGCAAGCAATGAAACTGAAAACACATAAGTGCTAGCATGTTTTGCTCATTCTTAACAAAGATATCGTTTTAAAATAACGCATATTTAAAAAAAAAAAAAGAAGCGAATGTCACTGTTAAATATCGTCGGGTTTTCGTTTACTGCAGCCAACGGTGAAGCCAGTGATGAAGTTCGTTAAGGACGCTAACGAGCAGTCGGAGCCTGTGACGCCTGCTCTGCTTACCGATGCTAGCACCCTGGAGCAGCTGGTGACGTACTGCGTACGACATCCGGCTCTCATTCAGCACGACTTCACACAGAACAGGTATCTATGCTACCCGTGCTACCTGCTAGCATCCCCACGTAGTATGCATGCATCATGCACATGAGTCTTCGGGCCTTTGCACAAATACAGTTATCTATTGCTGCCCGTTTTCTAGCACAGATGTGTCTTACATTTTACATTAATGTCATACTCACCTTTAATGAAAAAGTTGCGATGATTTAATATTTCATATGCTGCTCCAATAAAGCGGTTGTAGATCGAATTTTAATGCTAATATTCTATTAGCATTTTATGTTGTTATATTAGTATAGATATATATATATATTGCATTTTTAATTAATTTGATGGCTCGGTGATAGTTTAAATATAATGCAAACTGACTCGTAATGGAACAACTTACCTGCGGTAGTGTAGCAGCAGCAGCAGCTGAAGGGCCTGTTAGTCGCGTGTGGTGACGTGTAGGGTGTGCGTTACAGGCTGTGCGTGGCACGCGCGACCGTTATCTTGCACAACTGCTGCGAGGAGCCCGTCAGCGTGCGCCTGAACACGAGCAGCCGCGACACGAACACGTACGTACTCCTTATGCTGCGTTTACACTATCAACTTTCTGTTGAAAAGTTGACAAAGTTTTCAACTAATCGACCAAAAGTCGGTAGCGTAAACGTAAAATTTGAGCGCTCAACAAGCTGATAGCAGCTATAGTTCCCTGACCAGCATATGATCTTATAAATAAAACGCAACTCACGAAGCAGCATAAATATAACACGACACAATACACATCGTTAAATAAATGATCCGTA